>NW_012104588.1:1546395-1584394 GCF_000951045.1 Mandrillus leucophaeus
ATTCTCCTGCCTCAGCCTCCTGAGTAGCTGGGACTACAGGCATGCACCACCATGCCAGGCTAATTTTGTATTTTTAGTAGAGACGGGGTTTCTCCATGTTAGTCAGTGTGGTCTCGAACTCCTGACCTCAGGTGATCAGCCCGCCTCGGCCTCCCAAACTGCTGGGATTATAGGCATGAACCACTGCGCCCCGCGGTTAGAACCATTTTAAAGAAAATGTGGCCAGGCACAGTGGCTTATGCCTATAATCCCAGCACTTTGGGAGGCTGAGGCGGGTGGATCATTTGAGGTCAGGAATTTGTAACCAGCCTGGCCAACATGGTGAAACCGCGTCTCTTCTAAAAATACAAAAATTACTAGGCCGTGATGGCAGGGGTCTGTAATCCCAGCCACTTGGGAGGCTGAGGCAAGAGAATCGCTTGAACCCGGGAAGCAGAGGTTGCACTCCAGCCTAGGCGACAGGGAGAGGCTCCGTCGCGGAAAAAAAAAGAAGAAAAACATAAGTCACTGTTTTCTAATAAAGAGGCATGAGAGGAACTACTCTGCCATTTTGTAGCTGCTGCTGTTGTTGGGTGGAAACTAAGTCTTGGGGTCTGGGTTTTGGTCTTGAATGTTTGTTTGCAAAACATAGAAGACTCCTATACTCTAACAAGTGAAAATCAATGTAAGAATGTTGAACATATGCTCACAAAATGATGCACTTCATTCACACTTGGTGAATTAATGGTTAGAGGCTAAGCAGAGAACGTGTCATTTCACTTGACAAATGCTGTTTTGTCTGTGGCTTGATTATAAGAACCACAAAAGCATGTCAGTAATGTAGTTTGAGTGAAAGGATGAAAATACAGGTAGGACATTTAAAATCATCAGTTGTGCAATTGTCATTCTTTCTGACTGCCTGATACATTTTGAACACTCTTAAGATACCTGGAGAATTCCACGACTATGTTTAGTCTTAGTGGCTTAAAAAGCACAAACTTATTATCTTAGAGTTTTGGCAATCAGAAATCCAAACAGGTCTCTCTGGGGTAAAGTCAAGGTGACAGCAGGCTCTGTTCCTTCTGGAGGCTCTAGAATTGGTCTATTTGCTTTTTTCAGCTTCTAGAAACTGTCTATATTCCTTAGGTCATGGCTGTGTTTATCTTCGAAGCTAGCAGCATAGAGTCTTCGGATCTCTCTGTCCTCTGCTTCTCTGTCGCCTCTCCTCCTCTCCTCCTCTCCCCCACCTGCCTTCCTCCCACAAGGAACCCCTGTGATTGGACAAGGCACACCTGGATAATCCAAGATAATTTTCCCACCTCAAGTTCCTCAGTCACATCTGCAAACTCCTTTTTGCCATGTAAGGTAGTTTATCACTAGTTTCCAGGGTCAGGACATGGATCTCTTGGGGGGCTGTTTTCTGTGTACCACACCCCCCACTCAATTTCCTACCCAGAAACTCACTTTCCCAGCCTCCTTTGCATGGGCTATGGTTAGCATGAGTGAGTGAGGCACTCACCTCACAGGGCAAATTTAAGGGGGCGCCAGAAAATGCAGTAATCAAGATAAATAACTTTTTTATTTTTTTCTGAGACAGAATCTTGCTCTGTCACCCGGGGTGGAATGCAGTGGCACCATCTCGACTCACTGCAACCTCTGCCTCCCGGGTTCAAGTGATTCTCATACCTCAGCCTGCTGAGGAGCTGGGATTACAGGCACATGCCATCACACCCAGTTAATTTTTGTATTTTTGATAGAGACGGGGTTACGCCATGTTGGCCAGGCTGGTCTCAAACTCCTGACCTCAGGTGATCTCCCTGCCTTGGCCTCCCAAAGTGCTGGGATTACAGGCCTGAGCCATCGTATCCGGCCTAAGATAAATAACATTTTAATGCAATATTTCAAAAAATTCAAGAAATCTATGTTGTTAACATTTTCAAACAAAGACAGCATTACAGATTTTCCCTTTTGACTTTGGCTTCAATGTGGCCAAGCATGGCGGTATCCTTTGCAACTCAACAAAGCATGTGACCCAGACTGCACAGATGAGGTGCATTTGTGGTAGGCTTTCACTTAGAGCAAGCAAAAGAAGCAGGGGCCTGGCACACAGCATTCATGCCAGCTTGTTTGGGATGCTCATGGCTGAGAGCAGAATTGGAAAGCATGAGGCCTCAGAGATGTGAGCTGCTTGCCAGGGCCCTTGCTCTGAGACAATCTCCGTGGCCTGTGGGCAGTAGGTTGGTGAAACTTAAGTTTTGTTCCTCGTCATGCTGCCTATAAACCCATTCTCTGTCCATCAGGAGATTCTGAGAGCTACTTGTTACCCTTTATGAAACCTCTTTTCTGCTTAAATAACCAATCTACTGTTTTTTGTAACGAACAACCCTGAATAATGTAACTTATCAGTAAGGACCATCTGAGTTGGTTGGCACAGGCAGGACAAAGCCACAGGTGCAGGTCAGTGTTAAAGGGCATCATAGTGGGTCCTTAATCAAGGAAATAAAGCACACATGCTTCATTTAAAAACTCACCCTTGTTGGGCATGGTGGCTCACGTCTGTAACCCCAACACTTTGGGAGGCCGAGGCGGGTGGATCATTTGAGGTCAGGAGTTCGAGACCAGCCTGGCCAACATGGTGAAACTCCGTCTCTACTAAAATTACAAAAAATTAGCAGGGCTGGTGGCACATGCCTGTAATCCCAGCTACTTGGGAGGCTGAGGCAGGAGAATCACTTGAGCCTGGGAGGCGGAGGTTGCAGTGAGCCAAGATCGTGCCACTGCACTCCAGCCTGGGCGACAGAGCAAGACTTTGTCTCAAAAAAACTCAAAACAACAACAACAACAAAAACCTCACCCTAATATTCTCTGGAATCTAGAAAGAAAATCTTTACTTCTCAGTTCCTCACCTGGATACTTCACCAGTTCTAAATCAGTAGCTTATTCAGGGCTTTGTTAGTAATAAGAAGATAATGACTTTATCTTTGCACATTGAATAACAAATCAATTCATGTTGGAATCATAGGTGCTGGAAGATGTTTCTGATGATAGGAGCCTTGGTGGTCTCTCTCTCTCTGAGTATTCTGAGAGGGGCAGAATTGTTTGTGGTTCCATATTTCAGAATATCCAGGCCTTATATTCTGGCTCTTAATTTAGCTGATTTTTCTGTGGAGGGTCAAAGATGGCATTGCGACAGTTTGCTCCAAAATTCTCATGAGATATCTGGCTTGTATAGCTCCTTTCTTTAAGATATTTCTTGTACAGATCCTTTCTTGGAGAGATTTCTTGTCTTTTTGTCCAAGCCTATTGAATGAAATTGACTATGTATTAGAATCAATTATGCATTTGAAAAATAATTTTCCCTCAATCTTAAGACTCTATTATTATTGAATCACAAATCTGTGTCTAGTAGAAAATAACAGACACAAATAAGCAAATGTTGAGATTAGTACTGAAGGGAGCTTAAGTGAAGCAGACTGTCAGCTTAGTTAGGACAGCATCCTGTGACATTTTGGCAAACTTGAGATCAGTGAAAATTAGCTGAAACCGGCTGCTGGGCTCCAAGTGTGAGCAGGCTCGTTTTGACTGAACTGAAATCATAGATTTTACATGCAAAACCAAGGGTCCTATAGCAGTTCTTCTGTGCTAATTTTTTCCTACCCCTTATTTCTTTCTAACTCCTGCAACTGTTTTACTAAGGTTTAAAGTGGTTTGTGGAAGGTTGACAAGTAGGATGATATAATCAATGACTGTGGCCAAATCAACACCCTTCCACACTGATGTGAGAAGTACTCTTTTATTCCTTTCAAGTGAAACTAACACGTTTATCTATTGGATATTGACAAAATGCCCAATACTGTCGTAGGTATTACCAGAGATAAAAGTAAAAGCTCCGAGGCTTGCCTTCTAGACACGTAAAATATAATTGGAGAGTGCAAATTCGTATTTAAGAAAAAATACAGAGTAAGATATGACAGTGTGAAATTAGGTGAAAATTGTGGGGTACTGACTACCATATGTAATTTAGGAATTCAGATGAAAGACAGATGAATGCTGGCCAGAGGGAGCCATCTAGGCCATCTAGGACGGCTGGCTTGCCTGCCTTCCTTCCTTCCTTCCTTCCTTCCTTCCTTCCTCCCTCCCTCCCTTCCTTCCTTCGTTCTTTCCTTCTTTTGAGACAACGTCTCATTCTGTCACCCAGGCTGGAGTGCAATGGTGGCACAATCTTGGCTTATTGTGCCTTAACCTCCTGGGCTCAAGCGATCCTCCTGCCTCAGCCTCTTATGTAGCTGGGACCACAGGCAAGCACGACCATGCCTGTCTACTTTTTAAGTATTTTGTAGAGATGTGGTCTCACTTTGTTGCCCAGGCTTGTCTTGAACTCCTGGACTTCCATGATCCGGAGAGAGCTTTCTTGAGGGTGGTTGCCTGAGTAGCCTTCTTCCCCACCTGGTAAACCTTAGAATTCAGAATATGAATTAAAGAATATAAATTAAAGTCATATTTAATTGAGGATATGAATTAAAGAACAAATACGCTAAGAAGTAGCTGGTTCTCAGCTTAGATTCAGTCACGAAAATAAAAAGAAAAAACACGTAAGATATTTCCAGCAAAGAGGTATTGAATGTGGAGAATTAGATTACAGTTTACATTAGATTTAGATTTACCCATAGAATTAAATTACAGTTGTTAGAAGGGTTGGAGGAGCAGAAAGGAGAGTGCAGTTTTCAGAGGTCAAGAGCTACAGAAACCTGCTTCAAACTGCTTAGACACCGCGAAGGCTTCAAAAGGAAAGGTGTGTACTCTCCTTCTACCCTCTAATCTCACACAAGAGCCTCCTTTTGGCAGATCCTCGGCTGGAACCAAGCCGGCATGGGCGTCTATGAAATGTGGTCTCCATGCTTCTATCCCCTGCGAAGAACCAATAGACAATATCTAGCTCAGGACTGGTAGGATGCACGTGATGTTTTAGAAGGATTTTTCTGCTAGTGACCAAAGTCCAATTTCCCTAAAAATGCTTTTTCTTTTCTTGTCTAACCCATTCTGTATCCCATTGCCACTGCTTTTGGATTTGTTTTTATCTTGTTAGTTTGTATCATATTAACACTTTATGCTTGCTTCACATATATGAGTTTTATTTCCCTCACTGGATTTTTTTTTTTTTTTTCCTAACTAGAGTTTTAAAGATTGGGAGCAGGCTGGATGCAGTAGCTCACACCTGTAATTCCAGTACTTTGAGAGGCTGAGGAGGGAGGATTGCTTGAGCCCAGGAGTTCGAGACCAGCCTGGGCAACATAGTGGGACCTTGTCTTTATTTTTATTTTTTCAATTAAAAAAATTAGAAGCAGAACTTCATTTATTAGCAAATAATAATCTGTGTGCACAAAGAACGAGACACTGTTGAGGATGCTGAAGACAGAGCAGTGACCTAATGTCCTAATCTTACTGGAGCTTCCATTCCAGCAAGGGAAACTGAGAATAAACAACAAATGCCTTTGTAATATCACATGGAGATAAACGCTCTGCAGAAAAAAAGAAAGTATTACAAAGTGATAGTCAAGGACAGTGGTGGGTGTGGCAGGGGGCTACTTCATCAATAGTGGTCAGGAAAGGATTCTCTGATAAGAGGAGGGTAGGATATGAGAGAGAGGGAACCATGTGCGTTTCTGGGGAAAGAGGTTTCTAAGCAGACAAATGAGGAAATATGGAGTGAGGTGGGAAGTAGCACAGCACATTTGAGAAACGGCCAGAAGTCCAGTGAGGATGGAAAGGAGAGAGCAAGGAGAAGTGGTAAAAAATAAGATGACAGACGGGGGAAGACCATATGTTACTTATATCTTATTTCTTCTGTATCCCTCCTAGAGTTGGCCTTCTTTTGGGAAAGCAGCCATGTTTCACTCCAGTCTTCAAACCCAACACCCACCATCTCAAGCATTATCATTTTCCCTTCTGTATTTTATTTTGTGTCTTCTCTCCGATGTGGCTGTGTAGCTACATTTACTTTTTCTTTTATTAAATTGCAAAGACCGCTTGCCGGAATGATGTATAGATTCGTTATTCCTGTAGGCAGGTTGCCCTAGCAACGAGAAAATCTTACCCATTTCAGCAAATTTTATCAATAAAGCAGTCTAACCGGAGACTAATGTTCACGTAATTAAATGTCTGCTGTACTTTTCCTCTGTTCCTTAACCATGGTAATTTTCGGATTGTTAATTAGCCGAATGCCAATTGATTAAATGGCTCCACAGAAGTGGAAATTAAGAAAGCGTAATAATAGAATGATCCTAAGCAGTCACAGGTGACAGCCGCAACTCACCATTTGTTTTGGTTTCCAAGTTAACCACAGCAAATCTTTATCCTTTCCAGGAAGAGGCATACAGGTTCCATGTTGAACACCTGGAATCCATTTAGACTGGCCCGTATCCACTACCTAAAAAGCCTTGGGTGCTCAGGAAGCAGTGTTTGGAAGGAGAACAGAGTGCATCCGGTCGTGCCAACTGCAGTCGAAGAATGATCAGCGATGTGGCTCCCTGAAGGGGCAAACAAAGTGAAATAAATACATGCCAGCCGGGCACAGTGGCTCACGCCTATAATCCCAGCACTTTGGGAGGCCGAGGTGAAAGGATCACTTAAAGCCCAGGAGTTCGAGGCCAGCCTAGGCAACATAGTGAGACTCCATCTCTACCAAAAAAACAAAACAAAACAAACACACCCCAACAATTAGTTGGTCATGGTGGTGCATGACTGTAGTCCCTGCTATTCAGGTGGCTGAGGCAGGAGGATTGCATGAGCCTGGAAGGTTGACGCTGCAGTGAGCCGAGATTGAGCCACTGCACTCCAGCCTGGGTGACAGAGTGAGACTCCGTCACACACAAACACAAAATACATGCCATCCCTCTCAGGTTAAAACTTAAGGTTAAAACCTCAGGCTCAAATGATAATAGTGGTTACACTGAATATGTGGTCACATATTTGTTAGAAAACATAAACTTTTAAGTATAACCCCCTCTATAAGGTCATATATCCAATTCATTCATAACAGAGTTGACCTTCAGAGATCAATATGTCCACTTTCTTGCATTCATAAAAGGTATTATGTACATTTTTCTAATCTTGTCTGCATTTGTGATTTTAAAAAATCCTTCAGAAAAGATGATATCATGGTCTACTATGGCTATAAATGGCATGACTATAGAATCATCTTCATCTTCTTTTGGGGGAAGTTTTCTTTGAAACACAGCCCAAGTCTTTCTAGGTTCTATGTCATGCATAGATACCTAATTTGGCATGACGGATTCTGTGAAATGATTGTTTTGGCTCGCCATTCAATAATAATGTAACCTCCTTATTCTAAGGGACGTAGTTCACTGCAATGGGAAGGGGTGTATGTAGGTATTGGAGAGAGACTCCTATCTCACCACTTTGAAGCTAAGTTTAAGCAGTCTGTTATCCTCACTGATACTCACTCTTACCACCACTATTTTCCCCACTGTGAAATGACTAAAATGCCATCCACCACTCTTGGCTGCTCTGAGAATTAACAGATAACCTACACAGAGCCGGGCACATAGGAAGCATTCAGTGAACTTTTTTTCCTTTTCCTTCTCTTGTCCTTAAAAATATACAACATGAAATTAAATAGGATGTAGCCACACTGTTGAGATAAATTTTCTTGTAGCAAATCTTATGTTTTATTTATTTATTTATTTTGAGATGGAGTTTTGCTTTTGTTGCCCAGGCTGCAGTGCAATGGCACAATCTTGGCTCGGGTCACTGCAACCTCCACCTCTTGGATTTAAGCGATTCTCCTGCCTCAGCCTCCTGAGTAGCTGGGATGACAGGCACGCTCCACGACGCCCGTCTGATTTTTGTATTTCTGGTAGAGATGGTGTTTCACCATATTGGTCAGGCTGGTCAGGAACTTTTGATCTCAGGTGATCCACATGCCTTGGCCTCTCAAAGTGCTAGGATTACAGGCATGAGCCACCGCGCCTGGCCATATGTTTTATTTTTATAAAAAGAAACATAAATGTAAGTGAAACGTAAATGTAATAAACAAATGTAAGTTAAAAGAGTAACTAAAAACACAAATGCCAAATGTGATTCCATAGAAAGACTTTAATTTTCTATCATTTTATCCATAAATGTACCAATATGTATTTCAAAAGATAATTACTCCTTTTCTGATAAAATAACTGCAAACCATTGTTTCATGTAAAAATAGTAACACATTTCTTGGTATTATCCAATAACTATTCAATGTCATTATGTTTTACAAGTTGTTTTTTATAATCAGATGCCAAATAAAAAATACATATATTTTGAAAAAATAAGCTTAAGATGATCTCATACCATTGAAATCAGTTATTTAGTTATTGGTAAAACAGGCTCATATGGTTTGGCTGTGTCCCCACCTAAATCTCACCTTGAATTGTAATAATCCCCACATGTCAAGGGCGAGGCCAGGTGGAGGTAATTGAATCATGGGGATGGGTTTTTCCTGTGCTATTCTGGTGACAGTGAATAAGTCTCACGAGATCTGACGGTTTTATAAAAGGGAGTTCCTCAACAAGCTCTCTTGCCTGCTTCCATGTAAGATCTGTCTTTGCTTCCCCATTGCCTTCCATCATGATTGTGAGGCCTCTCCAGCCATGTGGAACTGTGAGTCCATTAAACCTCTTTCCTTTGTAAATTACCCAGTCTAGGTTAGGTCTTTATTAGTAAAGTGAGAACAGACTAACACACAGCTTTATAAAAGATTTTTTGTTACCATAAGTTGTATCTCTTGTCTAAAATATTTATAAGCAAACCAAGAAAAAAGCTTGCATTAGTCAATGTTCCCAGAGAAACAGTACACACACTGTATTAGTCCGTTTTCATGCTGCTGTATAAGATCTCATGAGACTGACTCACTATCATGAGAACAGCATAGGAAAGACCTGCCCCCATGACTCAGTTACCTCCCATCGGGTCCCTCCCACAACACGTGGGAATTCAAGATGAGATTTGAGTGGTGACACAGCCAAACCATATCACACATGCATACATATACACACACATATACATATATACATGTGTACATACATTTATCTGTTGATTGATTGATTGGAATTGGCTTACATGATTCTGGAGAGCAGCAACTTCAAAACTGGTAGGGCAGACTGGTAGGAAATTTAGCTAGGAGAAACCTCAGTCTTTGCTTTTAAGGCTTCCAACTGATTGGATCAGGCCCATCACATCATGAAAGGTACTGTGTTTTACTAGAAGTCTGCTGATTTCCATGTTAATCACATCCATAAATACCTTCACAGCAACACCTAGACTGGTGTTTAACCAAACAACAGAGCACCATAGCCTAGCCAAGTTGACACGGAAAATTAACCATCAAAAAGCTCAAAACAAGAGATCTGATATTTTGATAGTTCTGGTTTTCTAATGGTAATTTCTTTTTTAAAATGTAAGGGGATAAAAAAGAAGTGAAACCAGGATGTAAAAGAAGTATGGCCACTAGAATAAAAGTGATTCTTCTCATAATAGCAACTTCCTTATCCTTCATCTTTTTCATTTCCTTAATGATAGCTCTTTTATACGATAAAGCTTTAAGGAAGTTGGGTAGAATATTCAGAAGGTTGCTTCATAATTATTTTATATAATACTCTCAAGAAAAATGAGTAATCATGGCTGGACGTGGTGACTCATGCCTGTAATCTCAGCAGTTTGGGAGGCCAAGGTGGGTGGATCACTTGAGGCCAGGAGTTCGAGGCCAGCCTGGCCAACATGGCGAAACCCCATCTCTACCAAAAATACAAAAATTAGCTGGATGTGGTGGCTCACACCTGTAATCCCAGCTACTTGGGAGGCAGAGGCAGGAGACTTGCTTGAGCCCAGGAGGTGGAGGTTGCAGTAAGCCAAGATTTTACCACTATACGCCAGCCTGGGCGACAGCAAAACTCCGTAAAAAAAAAAAAAAAAAAAAAAGATTTAAAAAGAAAAAGAAAAAAAAGTAATCACCTTGACAACAGAAAACTATTATATATCCTGGGCAAAATTAAAATTTGTATAATTTGAGATCTCGTTCCCTAAGATAACATTGTTTTGTTAATGTGGTATGGTTTTCATTTATTTTATTTTAGGTTTAGGGGTACATGTTCAGGTTTGTTATACAGGTAAAATCATGTTGCAGAGGTTTAATGTACAGATGATTTTGCCACCTAGGTAATAAGCATAGTACCCAATAGATAGGTTTTTGATCCTCACCCTCCCCCAACCCTCCACCATCAAGTAGATTCTGGTGTTTGTGTTCCCCTTTTTGTGTCCATATGTATTCAATGTTTAGCTCCCACTTACAAGTGAGAACATGCAATATTTGGTTTTCTGTTCCTGCGTTAGTTTGCTTAGGAGAATGGCCTCCAGCTCTATCCATGTTGCTGCAAAGGACATGATCTCATCCTCTTTTTATGGCTGCATAGTATTCCATGGCTTATGTGTACCATGTTTTAAAAATGCAGCCTACCATTGATGAGCATTGAGGTTGATTCTTTGTCTTTGCTGTTTTGAGTAGTGCTGTGATGAACATATGCATGTGTGTGTCTTTGTGGTAGAATGATTTCTATTCCTCTGGGTCTATACTCGATAATGGGATTGCTGGGTGGAATGGTAGTTCTGTTTTAAGTTCTTTGAGAAATCGCCAAAGCGCTTTCCACAATGGCTGAACAAATTTACATTTCCACCAGCAGTGCATAAGCAGTCCGTTTTCTTCACAACCTGGCCAGCATCTGTTATTTTCTGACTTTTTAATAATGGTGTGGTTTTCTTAAGACAAATGATTTTTGTTTTGACAGCAAAAGTGTGCAGAGGACTAAAATCAATGAATTAATGGGTGTTGGGTTTTGGCCTTGCAGAGATGTCTGTCTTCAGCTTGCGTGGTTGTAGCGTATGAATGTTTATGTAATTTTCTGTGACTGTCAGTTTATATTATGAGATGATCTTCTCTTGCACAGCAGGAGCTATGCCTTCAATGTCTTTGTAACATCCTCCCAATCTGATTTAGACTTTGCTGATACTGGAACTACATTCATCGGGACTGCCACACTGTGATAGTCAACTTTGATGTCAAGTTTATATGTCACTTTTGCTAGGCTATAGTATTAAGTTATTTAATCAAACATTAATCTAGAGGTTGCTGTGAGAGTATTTTGTAGATGTGGTTAATATCTGCAATCAACTGACTTCAAGTGAAAGAGATTAGCCTTGATAATACAGGTGAGCCTCAATCAATCCGCTGAAGGCCTAAGAGCAAACACTGAGGCTTCCTGTGGGGAAGAGAAACTTTGCCCTGAGATTATAAAGTAGAAATCTTGGTAGAGTTTCTATCCTGTCCCCCTGCCAAGTATTTCAGTCCTGCCAACTCCCACAGTCACGTAAGACAATTCCTTGAAGTTATTCTCTGAAAAATGTGTATATATCCACTTATATGTATATGTATTTATATTTACACACACACACACACCCTCTTAATTTTGTTTCTCTAAAGAACCCTGAATGATACTAACACGAATGCTGCTTTTGTTTGACTCATCTGTTTGCATTATTGAACTTGAAAGATGTCTGTTAAAAATCAGCTATCTTTATGAAATTGCTTTGTCCAATGGACATAAGAAATCATCTAGGCCATACTACTGTGGATGTATTTGTATTTCAAACAGTCTGGGAATGGTTAGTGGTTTGGAAAACGTTTTGCATGTTACATTAAATGTAAGGTTTATCGAATGAAATGGTACCATCTTATAACATTAATTCATTTGACTGTGGGATTCAACTTTGAAAGTATTAATTGGGAAATATTCCTAGGATTGAGCTTCTAGTGATATAATTAGACGAATGAAAGTACCTAAAATCATGACCAATTTCAAATTATATATATAGTTATATATATATGATAGATATATCTGTATATATATCTGTTTATATATCTCTCTATATATCTATATCTGTCTATCTATCTGCAAATGAAAGCGTCCATGAATGCAGGGTGTGGGAGTTGAGAGCATTTAATCATGACTGATGGTGAAGTTCAAAGCATGTGGTAAAGATATCTGCACAAAATTTCAGTACCGTAAACAAGGATGTCAGAAATTCGGCTTGGTTTAAAAACAAACACTAGCTGAAGGACGTGGTTTAGTTTTCTGAAAAGGATACTAAAATGGAGAATAGCATGGATGTTTAGGGTATGGACTGATTCGTACACCTTCTCATAATTGCGGCCAGCAGAAATCTGCTTGGGACGAGGCTGGATGTGGAGTTCATTGTTAGCATTTTTCCAGAAAGGCAGCCACAAATATTTAGGCTTTGGAAACTCAACCTGGAGCCACTTTGTGACAGATAACAGAAAATTGGCAACAAGTGTTTTTTGAAAGTGAATGTTCTGTGTGCGTGTTAAAACATGTGGTTTTACAAATGATCACGAGTATCACCAAACCCACAGTTTTATTACTCACATAAAGTTTTCTTCTGCTTTCTTGAGTTAACCAATGGAACTGGAGGAGTCTGACATACGAGTATTTATAAGAAGTTGGGAAAGCGATGTCAGGAAGTACAGGATTAGAGGGGATGATTTCTGGGTAATTTGCATCGAGCAAAGCATAACCATTCCTTCTGCTGACGCTGCCGTTTTGAAGGTCGTGATCTCTCTCCTCATTGTCAAGTCCAGTGATTTTGAATCTCCCCTTGTTCTCTGGGGCTTCTGCTGGAGCTGCTCCTCCAGCACGCTGCTTTCTGACATCACTTTTCTCTGGCCAGTTGTTCTTCTGGTCTGCGGATTTCCCCTTTCTCCCAGGCTAGGTTGCTCGAAATTTCTTTTTTACAGAATGAAATTTAAGAGCCCCTAAGAATAAAATCATTTGGGGAAATGATTATTTCATCACTGGGAAAACAAATTTTCTAGTCTCAACTTTTCCTACCCTCTGCTATCCCTCTTCCTTACCCTTTGTAAAGAAGAGAGTTTTTTAATCACAACAAAGCATGCTAGGAATCCTCCAAAATTAACCAGAGAAAGGTATTTGCTTGTGTTGTGACTACTTCACTAAGAAAAGTCTAAAAGACCCCTGATGTTTCCTGAGATAGATGGGTACCCCAGCTCCAAGAGCTGGCTTCAGCATGGAACCAGGGACATGGGTCCCGGAGGCCCCAGCTAGCAGCACGTGTTGGGAGAAACAGGGCGGGAGAAACTGGGCCTCGGCAAGGGTAGAACAGAAGGGAAGAAAGAGAGGGAATGAGATGGACACAGGGTACACTTCCCACAGCCCAGGAGAGCCCCACTGTGCAGGGACTGAAGGTGCCCTTGGGAAAAGTATAGACCTGTTTTCACAGTTCCTTCTTATGTTGCACGTTTGCGAAGTTTGCATGTCTGCCAGATTTTCTCCTAGAGAGGACAGAGCCTGCCTACTCTTCCTGCCATCGCAAGGCCACTAGAGATCTCACCTGTGAGACCAGGCAGCACAGGGTCTGGACTGTGGGATGCACTTGAGATGCAGCAGTTGCTGTAATCTCTCTTCTGTCATTTCACCAAAGCATCACACCCACATCCCTACCTTCTGAAGCAGCATCCTTGTCTGGGGTAAATACTAGGGGTCTGTCATCTCATGCCAAGATTAAGGACACGGACACACGCAGGTGGGTTAGCGAGCAGAAAGTTTACTAGGCAGATGAAAGGAGAAAGGAGAGCAGCTCTTTCTCTTGTGAGAAAAGCGTCTGAAAGGGAAAAGCCAGCCTGCGGGGCACCACTGCAAATTTTATAGGCAGGCTTGAGGAGGCGGTGTCTGATTTACATAGGGCCCACAGATTGGTTGGTCCAGGTGTGACATTTACACCCTAATCTTATTTTGCAAATGGTCTTTCCACTTGGCCAGCGCCATCTTGTCTGCTCCTTACCGTACACGTGGCTGGCAAAGAGAAGGGCTGATGGGACAGCCATTTTGATCATGCCTAGTCACAGGTAGCCTTTTCCTATTGCCACAGTTGCCGGCATTCACGTGTGCATGTCTGCAGCTTGATTTTACAGGCTGGCTTTGTTAGAAAAGAAAATGATTTGGGGGCTGCTTTTCATTAAAAGGAAAACCTTACCAAGGACTCTTGTATCCTCACTATCCGGCTAAGTAGTTTCCAGAGGTATCACTTAGATCTCTCAATGCCTGGACGAACCCAACCTGCCCAAACTGTATTCTTCCTTCTCTCAATATTTCATCTTATGTTCCTCATTCGAAAAAATATTGTTATTTTTCCAATCAAAGGCTTGAAAATTTAGAGTTTTCTTCGACTCTTCTTTGCATCTGATAACTCATATTTGGCCTGCTTTAAATTCTGTGGCTTGTTGACTTGTGGGTCCATAGTTTGTATCTGCTCTCTTTACAGCTAACTTTGTGAATATCCTTATTCAAGGCTTGTTCACCTTGTGTGACAGCCTTTCAATTGGCTTCTTCCTCTTTCCTTTCTATCCCAAGCTGAAGAAGTTATGTAGACTTTTTAAAAAAATTATTTTTTATTTTTTTTAAGAAGGAGTCTCGCTGTGTTACCCAGACTGTAGTACAGTGGCACAATCTCAGCTCACTGCAACCTCTACCTCCTGGGTTCAAGCAACTTTCCTGCCTCAGCTTCCTGAGTAGCTGGGACTACAGGCAGGAGCCACCACGCCTGGCTAATTTTTGTATTTTCAGTAGAGACAGTGTTTCACCATGTTGGCCAAGCTGGTCTTGAACTCCTGACCTCAAGTGATCCACCTGCCTTGGCTTCCCAAAGTGTTGGGATCACAGGCATGAGCCACCGCTGCCTGGCCTAGATTTTTTTTTTTTTTTTTTTTTTTTTAAATAATTCCCCTTAGTCTGCCATTACTATTCAAATCTTGGTTTAAATCCATCTGTCTGGTTTCCAGAGTCTTTGGGTCTAACTTCATTCTCCAAGAATTCTTATTTCTCCTGCATAACATTTTCATTCTTGTTAGAATGGTCTTATGGGTACATAGGCTACAAAGTTATCTCTCATCACTACGCAGACCTGGAAACAAGGTGTCATGTTTACTTACAGATACCAAAGAGAGTGTTTCACAAAGCATTAGTGAGCAAGGTGGATTTTACCGAAGATTTCCAAGGAGATGCAGGAAAGGGTGTCAATTACACAGTCACTAATTTCATTAAAATCCTATAAGATTAAAAATCAACATATAATTTCTTGTCTCTGTGTTAAACAATGCTGAGATCACACATACTTTCCTGTGTGTTAAAAAACATGGGGAACAACCCCTAAAACCCAAACAAAAGTGTCAGCTACTCACTTCAGGGCTGACAGCTTGCTCTTCAGGGCTTTCTTCAGACACCTCACCCCACTCCCCTTCAATCCACTCCTGTTATGTCAGAAGCTCTGCCCAGGCCCAGCCATTTCCCCACTGTGTAAGACTTACCTTACAATCACCCAGACCCCCAACCCTGTAAATATGCTTTCCCATTTTGAGACACAGCTAAGCTCTGAGAAACATTGTTCACATTTATTACAGGAAGTCTAGTACATCTAGCTGTGCTTTCTGATGGTTTTTGGAGAGATCGATGAGGTATTTTTGTTCCTTCAAAGTCCTTCATTTTTCAGGCTTTCCTCCCCCATGATTCATGTAGCTCCTAACTACCCCTCTCCCTACCAACTACCCCATTTGTGGGCAGGGCAATTTAGATCTGCTCCCACTACCAAACCCATCAGCCCTGGAGAGCCAGTCACCAAGTAGACTCACCCAAAGCATTCACCCAACTGTGTGGGTCTCCATCTAGGGAGATTAATATGATTGTCTCCCCCCAGCATAACCCAGCTGTGTGGTGGGTTATTTTGTAATCCCAATACCTTGGGAGACTCAGGCAGGAGGATCGCTTGAGGCTAGGAGTTTGAGTCCAGCCTGGGTAAGATAGCGAGACCCCCATCTTTACTAAAAGCTTTTTTAAAAACACTTAGCTGGGTGTGGTGGTACATGCCTGTAATCCATGCTACTCAGGAAGCTAAAGAAGGAGGATCCTTTGAGCCCAGGAGGTTGAGGCTACAATGAGCTATGACGGTGCCACTACACTCCAGCCTGGGTGACAAAGTGAGACTCTGCATCTAAATTTTTTTTGTTTTTTTGAGACAGAGTCTTACTCTGTAGCCCAGACTGGAGTGCAATGGTGCGATCTCGACTCACTGCAACCTCTGCCATCAGGAGTCAAGCAGTTCTCCTGCCTGAGCGTCCCTAGTAGCTGGTATTACAGGCATGCACCACCACTGCCAGCTAACTTTTGTATTTTCAGAGTTTTAGTAGAGATGGGGTTTCGCCATGTTGCCCAGGCTGGTCTCGAACTCCTGGCCTGAAGTGATCCTCCTGCCTCAGTCTCCCAAAATACTGGGATTACAGGCATGAGCCACTGTGCCCGGCCTAAAACATTTTTTTTAATTAAAAAAATTAATATAAATAAATAGCACAACTCTACCTAAAGTCTGGATGGTGTGGAAGTCTCTGTAGGTTTATTCTTTTTTCCTTTCTTTTACTCTCTACCTATGTCAGGAGACTGAAACAGCTGCATAGCAGCTGTTCAGGAAAGAGTTTGAAAGCATAGAATCAGCAGATGGTAGGAAGAAATCTTCAAAACTCCGACTCTGCCTTACCTCCTTTCTTCCACGGACAGGAACATTCATTTTTTGTGTGTGGATATAGGTTTACATGAAGATTACGTTCCTTTGCAACAAACTTCCCCTGCTTTAGCACCATGGCGTGGTAACATCTCTGATTTCAAAAAAGAAAAGAGAGAAAGGCTTTGAGGAAACCCAGAAATTCTTTGGGATTAACCAGTGTTTCTGTGAACCTGTCGGAAGCATGGTTGAATTCCTTAAAGCACAAGTGTGCTTTTAAAAGTTCACAATAAAAATAATTTTAATGACTATATAACATTCCATCAAAGCCACATTTAATAATTTTTCTTTACTGTTTCCCATTGATGGACATTTAGGTTGTTCATTCACATATATATATACACACACACGTATATATGTGTGTGTGTATATATATATGGATTTTGAACATCCCTGAGAATAAGTACTTGTCTGCATTTCTTATTGTTTTCTTTCAGCATGGATTTCTGGTTGTGCAATTACTGGATAAAAGACTATGACCATTTTAAGGGGTTTAAGTATACACTGTGAAAGGGTTTCTTTTTGGAAATTTGAGATGCCCCTTGTGAGATGGATAATTATAGGGAAAAGATATGCAGAGTTAATCATTGGCATTAGCTGCTGGCCGTATTTACATGGAAACTGCACTTTGGACTATCAGTATGCCCCACATTGTATCTTTGTTTTTGAACAGCAAGCTGACCCAACAGATGGTTGTCAGGGTCTGTCTGTTTAGGGGAAAAACTTTACCATTCCAAATGCGAGATTCAAGAAATGCCATGATTCTCTGTTTCCCACTGGAGCAGCCGGGACTCTGGACTCCCTGGAGGACGTTGAGGCCATGAAGGTCGAATCCACTTTCTGGCCTCAGCTAAAGCATTCATTTCCACTTAGAGGTATTCTCCTCTCTTGAAGTGTTTTTCTGTGTTTTCTTTTTCTCAGAGCTCATTGTACTTTTGAAAAGCCAGGCCCCCTCCTTTCCCCTTCCCTTGCCATGTTGAAAGTGGTGCATTTTTCTAAATTGTCTAACCAGGCAGAGCAATTAGTGCCCAAGGAGGCAGGAGGCCGATTGCTTTGCAGAATGAATTGTTTTCATGGGAACAGCGTTGAGAGGACTTTACTGAGCAAGAAAGCTTGCCAGCAACCTTGTTTGGTGCTGGCCCTCCTGTTTGGATTTCTAGAAGTTGTTTATATTTGCTGATGCTCTAATAAACAGACCTTTCATGAAGCAAATCCTTGAAATAGTTTCATTCCCGGCATAAGTCCTTGTCACCAGTCAGATGCTACAGCACAGAACCAGCTGAGATTAACTGTGGTCTCTGATGTTTTCTGGTAAATAAATTCAGTCATTGCTAAGTCCTGCTTTTTCACCTTATGTGTGAAGGCTTTCTTCAACCACTTGGTCTCTAAACATTCATCAGTTGGTTGAGCGTGTCAGGTCCTGTTTGGACACTGAGGATTGGAGTGAGGGATCAGACAGAGAAGGTCCTGTTTCTCACTGAAGTTACCTTCTAGGGCTTGTAGTCAGACAATAAACTGATAAATTGATAAATAAACACAAAACGTGGCAGATGCTGATAGGATGTGCAGAGAATTAGACCAGCCTGCTGTGCTGGTGGCTCTCTGTCTCTTGATTGGGTGGTCCAGAAAGGCATCTCTGAGCTGACTTCAGAGTGACAGCTCAGACTGGCATGTTGAGAAGAGGGCGAGGATGCCAAGCTGAGGGAGCAATGAGTCAAATCAAGAAGACTGGTGGGTTTAATAAACAGAAAATCAGAAGGAAGGCCAGCATGGAAAGGACTCAATGAGTCTTGTGGTGTGGTATGAGATGGGAAGGCCAGGTCACCATGGGCCTTGCACGTCAGAATAGGGTTTGGACTGGGTTTGAATCTAAGCATAATAGGAATCACCGGAGGGTTTTAAGCAGAGGATATTTTGTAGCTTGAGTTTTGAACAACCCACTCCGCAGGCTGAGTGTTGGTTGTATCATAGGAGCAGCAGAGGAAAGCAAGATTAGTAAGGAGCCCCGTAGTGGCTCACGCCTCTAATCCCAGCATTTTGGGAGGCTGAGGGAGGTGGATCACCTGAGGTCAGGAGTTCAAGACCAGCCTGGCCAACATGGTGAAACCCCTTCTCTACTAAAAATACGAAAGCTAGGTGTGGTGGCAGGCACCTGTAATCCTAGCTACTTGGGAGGCTGGGGCAGGAGAATTGCTTGAACCCAGGAGGCAGAGGTTGCAGTGAGCCGAGATCGTGCCACTGCACTCCAGCCTGGGGAACAGAGTGAGACCTGGTCTCAAAGGAAAAAAAAAATAAAAAAAAGGATTAGTAAGGAGCCCGTTATGTATGGCAGTCCAGGAAAGAGATGATGATGGATTGGACTAAAATGGTAGCAGTGGAAACAAAAAGCAGAAAGTAATGTCGGAATTGGGATATGTACTTGTGTGATTTTTCTCTAACTACCATCAATTCTCCATTTCTCCAACACCAGTTGGGTGTCCAAAAATTCAATTCAATTCACTTCTGATACTAACTCCAGAGTGAGCCCAGATCCCACAGGTTGAGGGTTCAGACCTACAAGACTGTCCCCGTTTCAGGGGGACAGTTTCATGAATGAGGTGTCCAAGGCTACCCTTAATTCTGCTTGGGCTACCACAAAAGTAGGGGTTCCCATGACCTCCTCCCACTCAGGTTTGGTGATTTGCTAGAATGACACACAGAACACAGGCAAGTGCTCTTCTTCCTATTGCAGTTCATTATAAAGCACACAAATGAGGAGTTGAATGAAGAGTGCATAGGGTGAGGTGCAGAACGGTCTGTCACACAGGAGCCTCTGTCCCTTTGGAGTCAGTGTGTACCACCCTAAACATGCTCAGAAGCTTCCCTAGCCTGTTATAGAAGTTTCATTATGCAGGCATAATTGATTAAATCATTGCCATTGATGATTGAACTCATTCTCTAGTCTGCTTCCTATCCCCGGAGGTTGGGGGATGATGGTGAAAATGTATACCCTCTAATCACATGCTTGGTTCCTCTGGCAACCAAACCAGCACGCCTCGTGAAGCAATCCAGGGGCCCTGCCAAGAGCCACCTCACTCACATAATCCCAGGTATAATTGAAAAGAGTTCATTATGAATAACAAAAGACACTCCTATCACTCAAGGAGTTGCAAGGGTTTTAGGAAGTCTATGCCAAGAACAGGAACAAAAGCCAAGCATATATTTTTTATTATACCACTGTAATTGCAGTAGAATTCACAGACTTCGACGTGGGGAATTTGGAAAAAGAAAGTGTGCGTAATTCCTAGTTTTCTTGCCCAAGTATCACCAAATTGCCCTGGTTGGTTTAGCTTATTCAGTAGGAAAGACATATGACATATCAAAGCTTGTTTAGATTACTCTGCATTTAATTCTGTCCCCAGCATTTTCTGGGAGGTGGTGAGAACAAACTTGGAAGCAGGAGAATTGGAAGCGCTAGTTAATGTATTTAGAAATGTCAAATTGACTGGTAATTCCATGCCCACCGTAATATGAAAAAAGAAAACTGTGTGTGAGCGTGTGTGTTGGGGGTGCAACATCCCGCCATGTTGCCAGCCTCGGTCTCAGTTCCAGGTCTTGGAGCTCCTTCCATTCAGCAGTTTCCTTACCCATGTGCTGATCTCAGGTGTGGGCTCCACTCTCTTGATCTCAATACACATGACAAGAGCAAAGTTTGCAGCAGGGAGGGCTATCCAGAGGTGAAGTGGCTGCTGGGGAAGTGAAGTCCCGGCAGGGTGAGGAGGTCAAGGACAGCAGCACCGTTTCTGGACACAGGCGGGGCTCGTGGGCGTGACGGCTGCCGGGGCTGCAGGACACGGGCCACGCAGGTCTCCTGAGGCTTCAGGGGCTCCAAGTCCCTTGCATCTCTCCCACATGGCCACTCCAGGTCCAGTCCTTTCACGAGGAAACTCCCAAGCCTCTTGTTTTCTCTGTATGTCTCCTCATTTTCCTCACCTAGAAGAATTGCTTTCTGGTCTTTAGGGGAGAAATCCCTTCTTCGGGGATGTTTCTGCCAGCGATTTCCTTCTCTCTCATTTTGCATAGCCCACCGTGAAAATTCTAAAGGACCTTTGCTTTAGTTTGGAAATAGGGCTGTGGGAAGCTAAAAGATCTGAGCTTTGAGTTCGTGCACGCAGAACTCCCTTTGAAATGGGGTGGATGAGGAAAAGTGCTGGGGGATTTGGAAAAGAAAGGGAAAAACATAGAAGGAAAAAAATTATTTAATATACTGAAAAGAATTAACTTGACCCATAAGAAACAGGATTTCAACCCAATATTTCTCTTTAATTTAATTTAATTTAATTTAATTAATTTATTTAGACACGGAGGCTTGCTCTGTCACCCAGTCTGGTGTGCAGTGGTGTGATCTCGGCTCACTGCAGTCTCTGCCTCCCGGGTTCAAGCAATTTTCCTGTCTGAGCCTCCCAAGTAGCTGGGACTATAGGCAGCCGCCACCATGCCCGGCTAATTTTTGTATTTTCAGTAGAGACGGGGTGTCACCATATTCAGGCTGGTTTCAAACTCCTGACCTCAGGCGATCCACCTGCCTTGGCCTCCCAAAGTGCGGGGATTACAGGTGTGAGCCACTGCGCACAGCCTAATATTTCTCTTTTAGATAAGGAATCTGCTTTCCTGTAATTTTCTGGAAAGGAAGCTCTTCTATGCTTTTGGCTAAGTTTTAGTAAGTAATCTTATTTTATTTTTTTAAATAATGAGTTGAAAGGCTTTCCAGATATCTGAGGAAGCTGTGAAAATGACTGAAATAATCTGTGGCCACAGAGAAGCTGTTTATGAGAAAATATAAACAATAACCTCCATTTAAAAATGTTCCCTTCCAACCGGCCACCCTTTCCTCACAACATCGCCTACTCGTGGAGGCTTTACCCCATTGCACATTGTTCTCTCTTTTTGCCTTGAAGCTGGTGGTCTCGAGTGGGGTGTGAGCCCACGGGGTTGATGTGTGGGGAAGCCAGGTGGCCTGTTTGGATGTGAGAAGAAAATATTAGGATTTACAATTATGTTTTCTGTCAACTCCTTTAAATGTTTCTATTTTGTTGATGTTGTTAACACAATGAACATGGATAGAATATAAAAATGAATACAACTGTACAATAAAAATATTCAGGATTCCTGACCTAGAAATCTTACAGTTTCACATTTTCTTTTCTAAGCTTGATTCCCTAAGTCATTGGTCCCGCAAAGCCAGGGTTGCTTGTTAAAAGTGTTTCTTCTCACCCTTCATTGTGTTTCAGTTGGTCTTGGGTTGGGCCCAGCAGTATGCATTTTGAGAAGGTTCCTAAATGGTTTTTAAATTGTTCCTTTTTTTTTTTTTTGAGACAAAGTCTCACTCTGTTGCCCAGGCTGGAGTGCAGTGGTGCGATCCTGGCTCACTGCAACCTCCACCTCCCAGTTTCAAGAGATTCTCATGTCTCAGCCTCCGCAGTAGCTGGGATTACAGGCGTGTGCCACCATGTCCCACTGATTTTTTGTATTTTTAGTAGAGACTTGGTTTCACCATGTTGCCTAGGCTGGTCTTGAACTCCTGAGCTCAGTGATCCACCTGCCTCGGCCTTCCAAAGTGCTGGGATTACAGGGGTGAGCCACTGTGCCTGGCCTTTTCTTTTTTTAAGACAGGACCTCGCTCTGTCGCCCAGGCTGGAGTGCAGTGGTACAATCATGGCTCACTGCAGTCTTGAACTCCTGAGCTCAAGCGAGTCTCCCACTTCAGCCTCCCAAGTAGCTGGGACTACAGGTGTGCACCATCATACCCAGGTAATTTTTTCGATTTTTAGTAGAGACAAGGTCTTACTATGTTGCTTAGGCTAGTCTCAAACTCTTAAACCCCTGAGCTCAAGCAATCCTCCTGCTTTGGCTTCCCAAAGTGCTCGTATTCCAGGCGTGAGCCACTGCGCCTGGCCTTCTTTTCAATTCTTGCAACTACATAGCCTTCCATTACTCATTGCACTGTGAGTGAGTAGTCAGATCTCTGCAGTTGTTCCCTGTAATTATAAACAATGTGACAGTGATTTCCAATGATGTTTTTACTGGCCTTCTGTTCCTGCCCTGCAGCTCGGTCCCCCACATGTGGTAGATGGCCTTTGACATCAGAATCTTTATACTTCTATGCAGTTATGCCCCCAGCAACACTGGCATGGGGCATGCCCATGAATGAACTCAAGATGTGACCTTTTAAATGTTACTCTTAAGACCTCAAGCTGTGGGGTGAATACAAGGAAAATGTCATACTGAATGTTATACGGCCTGACCAGTATAATTTCCTCTATTTCCACCACAGGGAAGAAAACACTTGTGCTTTAGCTATAGATTATTTCTTATTTTGATAGTGTGTAGAGAAAGAAACACAAAGGAAATAAATGAAGGCGGGGCCAATTGTGCATGAATGAGCAATAACCTCACCTTGTGATACTCAAGCCGGGGCGTGCATACCTCATGCAGCCGGTGCACATTTTCCAAGTTTCAAGTGGAGGCCTGGAGAATGTTAATGGCTTTGAGTTCTAGATACTTAATTTCTACACGTCCTCTTTCCTAGAAAATGATTTGCCTCAGAAGGCGTCCATGACAGTGCACGGCCCTTCTCCTTCCCACCTCTCCTTGCAAAATATCATTTTTGCTGCTTCATAAAGGACACCTAGACCCTCTTCTATGTCAGCTTTATTATGTGGCCTTATTTGTAATGCATAAACTTCAGGGAGGCCAAAGAAATGGACAACTCAAAACACTACATTGGTATCGCATAAGTTTTTAAAATTCATGCACCCAAACCTTGCCTAGTTATCTCATTAAGAAATGTATTTCCAATTTTTGTTTTTGCATTTTATTGCTTATTAAGTACCAACATGTATGTATTTATGTTGTTTGGATCAACTTTGCTTTTTTTTTTTTAAGTTTTAATTTTATATTTTTGAGGCAGAGTCTTGCTCTGTTGCCCATGCTGGAGTGCAGTGGCACAATCTCGGCTCACTGCAACCTCTGCCCCTTGGGCTCAAGTGATTCTCATGCCTCAGCCTCCCAAGTAGCTGGGATTACAGGTGCCTGCCACCACGCCCAGCTCATTTTTGTATTTTAGTAGAGATGGAGTTTTACCATATTGGCCAGGCTGGCCTCAAACTCCTGATCTCAAGTGATCTGCCCACCTTGGCCTCCCAAAGTGCTGGGATTACAGGCGTGAGCCACCACACCCGGCCTGGATCAACTTTGGACTAATAAAAAAATTGATTCCTGAAATTCCTGCCCTCCAAATTTTAACACTTAAAATGATATGAGCACAATGACTTAAACATTACATAAACTTAAAATTATCTACCTGTGTTTGATCACTTAGGATGATCAACAGAAGACAAACATAAAAATATATTACATTATGATAAATTTTGTGGGAAAATGAAATAAAAATATATTTTCAAGGAGAAAAGAAATAATGGAAAATTCCTGACTTTTTCAAAAGAGCTTATATATATATATATATATATATATATTTTTTTTTTTTTTTTTTTTTTTTTTTTTTAGACAAGGTCTTACTTTGTCACACAGGCTGGAATGTGGTGGTATGATGATAGTTCACTTGAACTCCTGGGTTTAAGTGATTCTCCCTCCTCAGCCTCCCCCGTAAGTAGGACTACAGGCACACACCACCACACCTAATTGTTTTATTTTTCTTTGTAGAGATGAGTCACCTAGGCTATCTCAAACTCCTGTCCTAAAGCAGTCCTCCTGCCTTGACCTCCCAAAGCGCTAGGATTACAGGCGTGAGCCACTATGCCCAGCCTTTATTAATATATTTAAAAAATGGATGGTGGTAGAGTTCTAATTGCTTTAATATTTCAAGTAAGAGTCTTGTTTTAAAATATTACAATTTAGATATACGCCAGAAATTATATCCTTTGCAATGGCAACCATTTAAACCAACAATAAAGAATTTTAGATGTCAACTTAAAAATGTATTAATCAAAAGTCTGAAGGGCTTAACCACTGGTTTACAATGTTTTGAGTTGCTGTTGGAGGCGTTATATAATAGGCATTTTTTTTCCCTTCCAATGAGTTCTTTGTTTTTAGTTTATTCATATGTTTAAAATATTTTCATCAGTCTTTAGTCCTATCACAATGGGGGAACGTGGACACTTTTAGTTGCTGAAGGACAAGAGCTGGTAAAGAGGAATCTATGGAAGATATACATGAGACAAAGGGAACGTTGATGGCCATGAGCCCTGGAGAGAGGGGGAGCAGCAGGGACGCACCGCTGGGAAATGCAGCTCGGATCGAAGAACGTGAAGAGGCGGGCCGGCCTTTTTCTCTGCCTCTGGTGGGAAGGAAGTGAGAATGAAAGTGGATGTTACTAACTTTGATGGTGATGGTGAAGATAACAGAGTGGAGTTTTGTTTAGCTAATACAAGGCAAAGCGCCTCACTTTTCTTGCTGAAGAAAGAAGTTATTCTTTTTTCTTTTGTTTGAGGGTGAATGAAACAGAAGTTGAGTAGTCAGCATGCAGCATGCAAAGGTTTGGAACTGCCTCCTTTAGAATGGGAGAGGAATCTTTAACCAAAGTCTACCAAAAGATTTTGAGATGGTGCCTAGGGTCCGGTTGTCTTCTGACTATGACTATTTACTTACATGTGAGTCAAATGTTGGGCTTACTCCTTGACAATGAACTTTTATTTAATTTTGCTTGTGAGATAGAATCCTGCTGATTTGCAATTCCCCCTCCCTGCTAAACTGCTGATCTCTAACCATTTTTCTAGAAGTTGGTTCTCTCAGGATTTAGACAACTTCACTGTTTTCTTCTTCTTCTTTCTGTTACAGCAGGAAGAAGAAAATGCAGAGTCTAGTTTGTGTCTGGTGCTTATTCTCCACTGTGAATGAACCCCAAGCCTTTTCTGGTCCTCAGGCTCTGCATCAGCCCGTTTAAATGCGAGAACCAGAGGGACCCTGGAGTCACTAACCGGGAACTTGTGTTGTGATGTAGGAAGAGGTGGCCCACAGGACCATAGGCAGGTCCCAAGCTAACATCTTGTGTCTCAGAGCTTATTCATGGACTTTAATAATGGATGACAGCAGGGATCAAACTGAGCTGCTATTTAAATTGTCTAGTATTTGCAATGCCTAACAGACTATGCCCTGAATATTTGCTACTGCCGTTTAGCCTCTTAAACATGACCTTGCAATGCCCTCGTCCTGTTTTCTTTACCTCATTTACCCCTTTCTTCTGAACGATGCTGTATGCCAAAGATTCACAACAGAAAGTTAGCACCAATATTAAAGTAATTAACAGCATAGCTTCCTTATCACTCAGGGGCTCGTAAACAAAAACTAGATCTTGGCTTAAAAATGTTTATCTGAGGGTTTTTTCTTTAATTAAAAAATTAAAAAAATTAAAAAAAAATTTCC
Source organism: Mandrillus leucophaeus (assembly GCF_000951045.1). NCBI lineage: Eukaryota > Metazoa > Chordata > Mammalia > Primates > Cercopithecidae > Mandrillus > Mandrillus leucophaeus. The sequence goes on from NW_012104588.1 coordinate 1,572,487, forward strand.
TAGGTCTTGGCCTAAAAATCTGTATCTGAGGGTTTTTTCTTTAATTAAAAAAAATTTGCACCTGGTGTTATTTTTGGTCGCGAGCACAAACATCTAATAAGCACTTTCAATCAGCTGTGTTAGATTGACTGTTTCTCACTCTGTTATTATTTGCTTACTTCTGTCTCCTATACTTTATTCTCTCCAATGTTATAATGGGGGCATGTCATGGTGCCTAAAAACCATACAATGCAGATCATATTCTTTCTGATCATAATAATCCACTTTTAGAGAAGCCTCGTGAATCTTATTGCTTTGAACCGTAGGCATTTCAGATGAGTGGTAGATTGAGTTTGATTTAATTTTGTAATGGGCTACTCAATCAGCTTGCAGCTGTGAAATGTAGGCTAACCCCCAACTCCCAGCTCCCTAAAGGAAGGGAGCCTAGTGTGGGAGCTCCAACTTGGATACGGCTTTGTGTAGGAGTGAAGCTCTTTTGGCCCCTGGGACAGACTGCCTGAGAGGAAAGTCTCCCTCACCAGCTCTTCTCCATCCACCCTTCTTTTGTAGTCTCTGGCCTTGGAAATAAATCTGAACACACTCTCTCTTTCTCCTCCCTCCCTCCCTTCCTCTCCCTCTCCCTCCTGCCTCAAGACCATGTGAGTGCAAATCAAAAGCCACAGATTCCCGAGTGCAGGAAATGTAACTTAATTTATTTTCCAGTAATGGAATTTAATTCCTATTACAAACCTTCATTCTGCCAGGCAGCAAAACCTTTATCTAAGTTAATTTCGTCCCCACCCATCCTCCTTATTTTTAATGGGGTCCAGCCTCATTTCCAAGGAGCTTTACCTGGCACCTCTGCCTGGTGGGGATGGGAGGGGGTCTGGCTGTCCCTGTCATCAATCCAGAGCACTCATTTCTGCCCGCCTGTTCGTCGTTAGTTCACTCAGATAATGCTCTGGGGTCCCCTGGCTCTAACAGTGGATGCCTGCCAGGCATGACCTCCAGAGAAATACCTGCGTGCCTCCCGCAGGGCTGCTAGATGGACCTCCTGTCTGGGTAACCACCCTATTGTGCTCACTGTGCTGAGGCATTGGGATTTATTTTTTTAAAATGTAAACAAAGGTTTTATTCATTTATTTATTTTTTTACTTTAAGTTTTGGGATACATGTGTAGAATGTGGAGGTTTGTTACATAGGTATACACATGCCATGGTGGTTTGCTGCACCCATCAACCCGTCATTTACAGTAGATATTTCTCCTAATGCTCTCCCTCCCCCAGCCCCCCACCCCATGACAGGCCCCAATGTGTGATGTTCCCTGCCCTGTGTCCAAGTGTTCTCATTGTTCAATTCCCATCTATGAGTGAGAACATGCAGTGTTTGGTTTTCTGTCCTTGTGATAGTTTGCTGAGAATGACGGTTTTCAGCTTCATCCATGTCCGTACAAAGGACATGACATGAATGCATCCTTTTTTATGGCTACATAGTATTCCATGGTGTATCTGTGCCACATTTTCTTAATCCAGTCTATCATTGATGCACATTTGGGTTGGTGTGTGATGCCCACCCCCACACCCTGTGTCCATGTGTTCCCATTGTTCAGTTCTCACTTATGGGTGAGAACATGTGGTATTTGGTTTTCTGTGCCTGTGTTAGTTTGCTGAGAATGATGGTTTCCAGCTTCATCCATGTCCCTGCAAAGGACATGAACGCATCCTTTTTTATGGCTGCATAGTATTCCGTGGTGTATATGTGCCACATTTTCTTAATCCAGTCTATCATTGATAGGCATTTGGGTTGGTTCCAAGTCTTTGCTATTGTGAATAGTGCCGCAGTAAACATACATGTGCATGTGTGTTTACAGTAGAATGATTTATAATCCTTTGGGTATATACCCAGTAATGGGATTGCTGGGTCAAATGGTATTTCTAATTCTAGATCCTTGAGGAATCACCACACCATCTTCAAAAAGGGTGAAACAAATTAAAACCCCACCAACAGTGTAAAAGTGTTCCTATTTCTCCACATCCTCTCCAGCATCTGTTGTTTCCTGACTTTTTAATGATCACCATTCTAACTGGCATGAGATGGTATCTCATTTTGCTTTTGATTTGCATTTCTCTGATGATCAGTAATGATGGCCGTTTTTTCATATGTTTGTCGGCTGCATAATGTCTTCTTTTGAGAAGTTTCTGTTCATATCCTTTGCCCACTTTTTGATGTTTTTTTTTTTCTTGTAAATTTAAGTTATTTGTAGATTCTGGATATTAGCGCTTTGTCAGATGGATAGACTGCAAAAATTTTCTCCCATTCTGTAGGTTGCCTCTTCACTCTGTTGATAGTTTCTTTTGCTGTGCAGAAGTTCTTCAGTTTAATTAGATCCCATTTGTCAATTTTGGCTTTTGTTGCCATTGCTTTCGGTGTTTTAGTCATGAAGTCTTTGCCCATGCCCAAGACTGGGTCTTGCTCTGTCGCCCAGGCTGGAGTGCAGTGGTGTAATCTCGGCTCGCTGCAACCTCTGCCTCCTGGGTTCAAGCGATTCTCCTGCCTCAGCCTCCCCAGTAGCTGGGATTACAGGCACCCGCCATCATGCCCAGCTAATTTTTTTGTATTTTTGTAGAGACAGAGTTTTACCATATTTGCCAGGCTGGTCTTGAACTCCTGACCTCAGGTGATCTGCCTGCCTTGACCTTCCAAAGTGCTGGGATTACAGGTGTGAGCCACTGCGCCCGGCCGGCACTGGGATCTTATGGCTTTCCCAGGACGTGTATGGGTCCTTCCAGGAAGAGGGTGTAGGTTTCAAGCCTATCAGTGCTCTTTTGGGATTGGAAGGAGAGAGGTTGGGGCTTAGGGCTTCTTCTTAGGCACCCATCAACTCTCAATCTTCCTTGTCTCCTCTGAATCTTTCTTTCCCCTCTTTCTTCTCACTGAAGCAAACTTCATTTTATCTTTAGGACAGAAAAAAGAACCTCTGCCTGGTATGAGAATTACTTCCCAGTGTTTTTAGGCTGGGGCCCACCTAGGCTTTTTAAACTGGAAAGCTGACGGTAGCAGCCTGCCTCCTGTCCCTCTGTTCTTTATACCACTATCTTTTTAATTTTTTTTTAATTTTTATTTTTTGAGATGGACTCTTGCTTTGTCACCCAGGCTACAGTGCAGTGGTATGATCTTGGCTCACTGCAACCTCTGCCTCCTGGGTTTAAGTGGTTCTCCTGCCTCAGCCTCTCAAGTAGCTGAGATTACAGGCACTCACCACCATGCCTGGCTAATTTTTGTATTTTTAGTAGAGACGGGGATTCCTCCATGTTGGCCAGGTTGGTCTTGAACTTGTGACCTTACGTGATCTACTCACCTGGGCCTCTCAAAGTGCTGGATTACAGGCGTGAGCCACTATGCCTAGCCCCATGATCTGATCTGATTGTTCTCTACAGCATTTTCATCAACTAGTACTTTACTTTTTTAAATTTTCTAGTTATTTGTTCATTGACTTCTCCCTACTGGAATACAAAAGTCAATAAAGATAAAGACTGGGTCTAATTTGTTCACTGCTTTATTTTTCAGCACTTAGGACAGTGTCTTGCACATACATGGGGCTCAATAAATGTTTGTTAAAAAAAAAAGTGAATAAATGCTTGGAGCTGATGATCTTGTCCTTTGAGTTATTCCTTTCTTGAGGCAGTGGAAGTGGCCTGAGCTGGGGAAAGGGCTTTAGAGCCACAGATCCCAGAAAAAAATACATGGATAGTATCCCAGGATGTTTCCCATTACAAATAAGCACCAGATAATAACTATATGATTTATAGGCTTATTATGAAAATGGGGTTGTTTTCCTAAAGATAGAAGCATCTCTGCCCAGTTCCTTCGAGGCAGATATGTTTCACTTTCTGATGTGTGTGCCAGAAGGACTTTGGTGATTTGGAATGTAGCACGATCTTTTGTCTCCAGATAGCTCAGTAGAGATTTTTTTTTTTTTAAGTTACTTTTTAAAAATCTTACTTATTTAGTTACTACAAAATTGACCAAAGTAAGTCGAGATATTCTGTTCTCAGTCGTATTCATGTGTTCTAGCTGGAGTCACTGCAAAATCCTTGTTTACATTTTTCTTGGAAACTCTTGATATAGCTGGTTGCAAAACCACTGTGGAATGCAATAAAACATGAAAACGAAGACGCTAGTGGGAAATGGACTTGCAGTTTATGATGTTGTTTTCTTCTGACAAAAATACATGTACAGATAGATTCATTTTTACAAGCCTCACTTATTTTTTCTAAGCTGCTTTGTTCTAAATAGAACTGTCGCTCCTACTTTTTTTCTCCCAAATCTGAACTGAGTATGAAAGAACAGAAGTATTTTGAAAAGATTTACCGACTCACCGGTGTATCTGCAGTTGAGATAGCAGACACCAAAGACATCCACTGGGGAAAACCTGTGAAAATTCATAAGGTCACAAGTCTTTGTGCAGGTTCTCTTGGGTTGCGGAGAGGAGAGATTTGGAATTCTCTGTGAAAGTGCAGCTTAGTCATAGATCACAAGCACCGGCAAGACTAATATTTTAAATTATATGTTTATTCTTGGTACTGAATGATTATCCTGAACCTAGGGAGTTAATGTCTTTGCAGTCATTTAAAAATACTTGACAGTAACAGATCCTTCTCTGCCAAATGATCACAAGTTAGATATTGGGGGGTTGAAAGTATAGCTCATTTTTGCAGATTCTTGTGTGTTTGAGGACCTATTTCTACGAATTACGCTTTCCACATAATTCAAGCCCTAGTCAAGCTTTTCCATTCTGATAGCCTCCAGTTCAGATGTTCCTCAATTTATGCAGTGGCGCTCCTTTGAAAATGCAACTAAGCTAGACCATCTTCTAAATGTACTGAAAGCTCTGGCTGTAATAAATCACGAAAGGCGATATCTTCTCCAAACTGAATCACTACCTCTAATGTTGCTGACTTTTACATTTGAATTCCCTGAGGTTTGGCGTAAAGCTTGGCTTTGGGCCAAGCTGCCATTAGGAGATTGTGCGGGTGACTCCAATACACTCTGTGTAATTGCTGTCAGGCTTCTAAATGGTCCCAACTAAAGGGTGAGACACATTTTTTATATAATTTTGTAGACAGCAAAGATACAATATGGAAATTGTATTACAATTTCCACTTTACATTAGCTGTTGCTGCTTATGCGCATATAAGTAAAGTAATAATAAAGGTGTAATTAAATTGGAGAGAGGAGTGTATATCTATCCTGTTGGTGCTTATCCTATTGTAGAGAAAGTGAGAACACGATATAATCTGGTAATGTGGCCACGTGGGTCATGACTCTTTGACCATATATACATTATGTGCTTGAGGCCACGTTTCTCATCCATTTTCCCCGTTCACTGTCAAATGGAGCAATTTATGAACCAGATGTCTAAGAGCTGGTGGAAGGAATGTATTTATTACAGGGTCTCTGCATCTAAGTTCCTGCTATATGGTTTTGTGGCTCATAAAAGAATGCAGGCTTGCCCAAAATATCATTTCCCTGTAGGCGATGATTGTCGGTACTACTCATAGAACTCAGGGGCTCTCTCCTCTTTCCCTGGAATGTGGAAATATGATTTCCCACTGAGAGCTAAACTTTGAAATCATCTCATATGAGATTAGAACTATTAAAAAACACAGAACCCTTAAAAAAGAAAAAAATTACACAGAACTCTTAAAAAAGAAAAAAAAAATGTCTGTTAGGACTTTGTAACCCAGTGAAAACATTCTTTCACTAGCTGTGTAACTACCATCATCCTGAATGGAGGTTGAGCCCACTCGGAAGCTTGACTAGAAGGAGAGTCACAGGCAGACATGGTATTACCCGTCTTAGCCCTCTCTGGGGGAAGTTAGTTTAGCCAAGAAGCCTCAAATGTTAAGGACTCCAACTGATGCCACTCTCTCTATTCTAGAGACAGTAGCTCAAAAGCATGACATTTCCAGTTCATCTTATTCGTTCTATTCTGATTCCAGTTTCTCTAGGCCACGTACTGAAGCTAGCTCTTTCTTTCTTTTATAGGTATGCATGCATTTCTCAGTTCAGTGAGTCAACTGGACCTTGCTGTATATCAGAGGACATACCTTCATCTTACATCCTTGATTTCTGTGAATGTGCACCTGAAAGACAACAGATCTCATATCAATCTTACACAAACAAACAAACAAAACCCCCCAAAACCTTTGAATACCCAGTTTTCTTTGTTCAGTCAATGAGTATTCATTGTGCACCCATGAGGCGCTCATGCCACTCTGTGAGGCCTTTTGAGAGAGGGCAGAGGATGCCTGGCTCAGGGCCATTTTCCACTTAGAAATATCTACAGGCTTTTTTCTCTGTTCCCTCCTCCACTTGAACCTTTCTCAGTGTCTGATATGGCACTGTTGTCACCAGATGGTCACTCAACCTTTCAAAAGCTTTGCTAATTTTCACTAGCTCCCTGCATGGCAAAAATGGGAGAAAATTAAGCTCTGCTTTGCAGATGCAGTTTGTGAAAACCGTTCATTGCAGCCACCCTTCATGATCACTCCTGGGACTGTCCCTTCTTTGGTGGAAGGCTTTTGGATTTAGGGGAAAGCGCCTTAGCGCACAGCAGCATTTTCACTAACAATTGGTTGTGAAATCTTGGGTCACTCTCGAGATGGAAGGAGTCTGAGAGATTATCTGTTGTAGCATTCAGACTTCCAAAAGGAAATTGAGATCCAAAGAAGCCAAATCCTTTGGCCAAAAACATATGGCCTAATTTTACTCACTTTCTGTGATTAGGGGCTAATTTCCAAAAGTCTTCAGCACTGTGTTTTTTGCTTTTTCTTTTTTTTCTTTGCTTATGGATGCTTCTGACAGTCATTCTGGTACTCCTCAAGTTTTTAAGGTTCAATGTAGTCAAATTCAACTTTATTCAGATTCCACTAGAGGGTAGGTCATACAATTGTAAAGAAGCAGACAGGTTGTGTTGCAGGACATGCCAAGATTGTTTAGTTCTGATTAATACTAAAAATCAGGCCGGGAGCAGTGGTTTATGCCTGGAATCCCAGCACTTTGGGAGGCCGAGGTGGGCGGATAACTTGAGGTCAGGAGTTTGAGACCAGCCTAGCCAACATGGTGTGAAACCCTGTCTCTACTCAAAATACAAAAATCAGCCAGGTGTGGTGGCACATGGCTCTAATCCCAGCTACTCAGGAGGCTGAGGCGTGAGAATCGCTTGAACCTGGGAGGCAGAGGTTGCAGTGAGCTGAGATCGTGCCACTGCACTCCAGCGTGGGTGACAGAATAAAACTATGTCCCCCCTACCCCCAAAAACAAACAAACAAAAAACAGTGAGGCAGCTGCCTCAGCAGGAAGACATGTGGCTCTGCCCCTGTTGTTTCTAGGACCCTGTGCATTTGGTAGCATTAATTTGTCTTCCAGTGTTGTTTGTTTTATTCATCTTTGTTGTAGACAAGTAGTGACCAAGATCCTCTAAGAGACAGCTGTGGTAGGCAGGCTTCTCAGATGGCCCATGAGGATCGCCATCGCCTGGTTTGATGGCCATGTGCTATTCTCTCTCCCCTTGAACATGGGTTAAGCCTAGTGACCTGCTTCTAACCAACCAACTCCAGCTAAGCTGAAGGGATGCCACAGTTTTCAAGCTTCAAGGATTAGCTTACAAAAGACTGTGACTTCCGTTTTGCTGATGGACTCTCTTTATTGCCTTCTTGACTTGAAGACTTTGAGGAAGCAAGCTGCCATGATGAAGAGGCCAACGTGACAAGGAACTTCTGAGGGTGGCTGCCAGCCAACAGCAGCAAAGAACTAAGACCCTGAGTTCAACTGTCTGAGAGGAACTGAATCCTGAAAACAGTCTCATGAGCTTGGAAGAAAGTCTTCCCCAGTTGAGCCATAAGATGGCTACAGCCCAGCTCACCCCTTGATTGCGGCCTCTGGAGAGATCCCGCAATGGAAGATGCAATTACACCATTCCCAGCTCCCTGACTTACAGAAGCTATGAGATAATAAATATGTGTTGGCTTAAGCTGCCACTTTTGGAGAAATGTGTTATGTAGCAATAGATAACTAATATGATAGGGAAAAAGGTAAGACAAAGTTGTAAGCACAAGTTTAAGTACATTGCCAGCCATACTAATTTTTGCATCACACGTGACCTGAATTTGACAATTTCAAAATGTAAAGCATTTTGAATGAAAGTGCATTCAGACAAGAACATGTGAGAGTCCTCTGTGTCTTTTAAATCCACAGAGGCAATGAAGCAGCACTCATGACTTAATATGCAATTTGAATTGCACCAGATTTTTCAGATGAAAGCAATTGTAAAATGTGGAGGGAAGATGAAGTGATACTTGCCATTTTCCTATTAATACTTACACAAATCATGACAGAAACTATATATTGGACACCTGATGTATACTAGGTAATGTGGTAAATGATTTTGCAGCTTATTTCAAGGAATTCTCTCACCAGCTCTACGATGGAGGTGGATTATCCCAATTTTTCAGGTGAGAAAAGAATGCATTGGTGAGTTTTCCAATGCCTAGTTGGTGACAGCGATAACATTGGGACCCAGTGTGTCTCACCTGAAAGCCTGTGTTCACAGTTTTCAAACTTAAAAAGTTGTCTGAAGTTGTCGGACGTGGTGGCTCATGCCTGTGATCCCAGCACTTTGGGAGGCTGAGGTGGGTGAATCACTTGAGGTCAGGAGTTCAAGACCAGCCTCGTCAACATGGTGAAACCCTGTCTCTATCAAAAATACAAAAATTATCCGGCATCATGGCACACGCCTGTAATCCCTGTTACTGGGGAGGCTGAGGCAGGAGAATTGCTTGAACCCAGAAGGCGGAGGTTGCAGTGAGCTGAGATTGTGCCACTGCACTCCAACCTGGGCAACAGAGCGAGACTCTATCTCGGGAAAAAAAAAAAAAAGTTGTCTGAAGTGACAGCTATTCCTCTCCTCTGCTTTGTTCAACCAATGGTAGCAGGTCACTACAAAAGCTACCTTTATTGTTAAAAAAAAAAAAAATGAATTTTCTGAGTCTAAAAGTCACTCTTTTTCCAAGGGTATATTTGCAATTAATCATATTCTGACTTGTGATTTTTTTAAAGTTGTCCTCCATGTCAGTTTTATTTACTTAGACTTTTTTCACCCTACAGATTTTTGTGTTATATTCACAATTATATTAGTTTTTTTGAGGACAGGAATAGTTTTTTAATACTTTCATGTCTCCAGCCACATTTGTCACTGTATTTTGGAAATAATAAGCATCTGGTAAATCTTTTTTGATGAATTTGATACACTCTGAAATGAAAACAGTAATAACCTGAGGGATTGTTTCTCTCTAGGAAACCATCAGCTTTGTCTAAGGGACCAGGGCTGCCAGGAAAGAACCATGATCGGTGTTGCTCAGAGAACCAGGAGAAATTGCTGCAAGACCAGTCTTATGAATTCTCCCTACTGCAGCTTTGCTCCTGGACCACTTCTGAGAAGGATCATGGGTAAATTAGGATAATTAACCATCTGAGTTTACCTGGGACTGATAAGTCTTCTCTACAGTCTCAGACAAACGAGGATGAAATGATCTTCCTAGCAAGCATATGCATTTCGTGGGAAGGGATGCACTTTTGCATCTTTATTTGGCTTGTTTTTTCTGTGACTTTAAACGTAACCAACCAACGGACCGACCAACCAATCAACCAAACAACCAACCTCTGGGTATCTAAAAAGGTGTACTGGAGCCTACTGTTTCATAAGCATTGTATGCTTTCTATCGTAAATATTAGCTATATTTAAACAGCAGTTTTAGCATGGGAGATCTAGTGGTATTTTGGAGGTCACTATCATCAATATTTAGCCGTAATGTGCAGACAGGGCCCCTGGGTCTGTTCCATGTCACAGATCTTCTTTGAAGTGCTGGAGAGTTTTGCCCACTGAGCCACTATGCAGGGGACGGAGAGGAATAAAGCGGGTTATTTGCATGCACTGCAGGTCCAAGACAGCTGTATCAAAAGCTCACACGCCAGGCTATTTAATTTGTTGGCTGCTCAGTGGAAAGAGGCCTGCTGGGCAGGGTGGGTTGGAAGAATTAAATGGAGAGAAATATACACCAGTATAATTCACACTACTGTTTCTTGGCTGCACTCACATGTGGATAAAAAAATTTTCCTACCCTAGAGCTGGCATATTTGTTTTGCCACTTTGTCTGAGCTAGTACCCTGGCAGCTGAAAGCTGGTAGAGAAAATCACCCAAGTGAGCTGAACTGGTTTTTCACTTCTGGTAATTTTGAACTTTCATTTGGCACTGCCTGGTAGTTGGACTGTGTTTCTCTACTAGGTGGTCATTCCCAAACTTTCTTCTTCCCCTCAAACCACGCACATCCTTTCCTTCAGCAGACAATCTCGCCTCCTGCTTCACGGAGATAAACAAATATGTCATCAGCTTTGGTCCTACGACTTGTCACCGCCAACTACAACAGTCTACCTCTACCTTCTGCCATGTGTGCCTCTCCAGCTCAGTTATGAGGGAAGAACTGTTCCTCCTCTGCCAGGATGAACCATCTTGCGTGTGCTTCGTGTACTCCTTGGTTCTAGGCAGCAGCGTCTGAATTGGCCCTCAGCAATCCCCATCTCCTCCTATTTATGCCCTTCTGCAATCTCCTTACTTAGCGTGTGGACCTAGTGACTTGCTTCTAATGAGAAGAATATGGCAAAAATGATAGGCTGTCACTTCCAAGATCAGGTTATAGAAGACTGTGACTTTCATCTTGCTTGTACTCTGTCACCAGCTGGCTCTGATGAAGCACCTCCCATGTTGCAAGGTGCCTTATGGAGAGGTCCTTATGGCAAGGAACTCAGGGCAGCCTTGGGCCAACAGGAACAATAAACAGAGGTCCTCAATTCAGTAGCCCATGAGGAGTTGCGTCCTGCCGACAACCATCTAGGGTGACTGAATGTGCATCCTTCGCCAGTTAAGCCTTGAGATGACGGTAGCCTCAGGTGACACCTTGATTTCAGCCTATGAGAGACCCTAAGCCAGTAGGCCCACCTAAGTGACACCCAGATTCCTAACACACAGACCTGCGAGATAATAAATGTTGATTTAAGTCAAGTTGTTTTACACATCAATAGATACTTAACAGATCTGAAAATTTTCACACCTATATTTGATCCTTGATTCAGGATGAATACCTGCAGAAGTACAGCTTGCTTTCTATCTCTAAAATGGTGCTGTCCAATAAAATATATAATGAGCCACAGATGGGAACCATGTATTTTTCAGCCACATTAAAAAAAGCAAAACGAAACAGGTGAAATTAATTTTAATAATGTATTTTATTTAATCCATATGTCAAAACTACATTGTTTAAATATGTAATTCATATACCACATGATTAAAGAGATAATTTAGATATATATTTTTTGGACTGAGTCTTTTAAAACCCATGTTTACATTACACTGGCAGACATCTCCATTCAGACACCCAATGGACCACCTGTGGCTGGCAGCTACCATATTGGACAGCTCAGCTTGAAAGTGAAAATCTTCACCGGGCGTGGTGGCTCACACCTGTAATCCCAGTACTTTGGGAAGCCGAGGCAGGAGGATCACCTGAGGTCAGGAGTTCGAGACCAGCCTGGCCAACATGGTGAAACCCCATCTCTACTAAAAACAAAAAAATTAGCCGGGCATGGTGGTGCCTGCCTGTTATCCCAGCTACTCCGGGCAGAGGCTGAGGCAGGAGTATTGCTTGAACCCAGGAGGTGGAGGTTGCAGTGAGCTGAGATTGCACCATTGCACTCTAGCCTGGGCGACAAGAATGAAATTCAGTCTCAAAAACAAACAAAAACTCAGTTTGCTCAAAAAACACATTTCTCTTCAAACTTTTTTTTCTGTTTTATTTATTTTCTATTATTATT
>NW_012104588.1:1584859-1614082 GCF_000951045.1 Mandrillus leucophaeus
CAGTCTGGGCAACATAGTGAGACCCCATCTCGAAAGAAAAAAGGAAGGAAGGAAGAAAGGAAGGAAGGATGGAAAAGTCTCTTTTGAGAATTATCCAACCAGTTGAGTTTGCTTCTGTGGCCTCCCCGGGTGCCCTGTGGCCGTGGGGACACAACCAGCACCGCATTGAGGGAAGCGCTAGTCCCCTATCCCCACACCGTCTCTAGACGCTGGCTTCTGGGAAATGCCTCATTTTGTTGGTGTGTGGGTTTTCCACCATAGTCACTGTGCCCAGGCTCCCCCACGCCGACTCTCTCAGCACAGGTCTGCCCTGCCCTTGTCAGCAGCTCTGCCATTTCCCCCTTGGTTTCCCCCTAGTTCCGCTGATTCTCCCGGGACTTGGAAGACGCCTCCACTGGCTCTCAGCTTTGGGCTGTCCTTCCTGTGCCTCTGCCACGGGGTCTCCTGGCCTCACACACTTTGGTGACCCTCGGCAGGCATACAACCTACTAATTTTCAGTTCTTTTCCTCCTCAGGGCCTATGAGAAATTTTCAGGGTCTTCTGCAGGCCTCACTGGAAATGAGGGGGCCTGGGGTGGGCACCTCCCCGCTCTTCCGCGCTTGGCCCAGCCCCATCCTCTTCTGCTGGAGCTGCTCCGTGTGGGGCAGGCAGTCTGGGAAGCTGCCCCGCCTTAGGATTCCAAATGGAAACAGCTTTCTGTCTTTGGATTCTCGTACATATGATGGAGATTTCTCTCCTAGCCCTCATACCCATCAGCCTGGATTATCAACCACAATCTCTCCTTTTTCCCCAACCTGCTGAAACAATCAACGGTATCTGATTTTTTTTTTTTTTTCTCTCTCCAGGCTGTTAACTAAAGAGCAAAATGAGAAACTGAAACAAGCAAACGAAAAGGTGTGGACAGTGTTAATTCCTTTCCCCAGTGTTAGGAGTTACCCTGCAGTCTTCCTTATTCCAATGTTAACTGAGATAGACTCTTTGCTCTAGGTGTCCGACCTCTGTCTTCATCTTCCTATCAAAACCCTCTTAGTTTTGAGAGCCATACTTTTCCCTCGCTAGCTCTAAGCTTTTGATAGTTCAAAAGCACTTTGGTTTAAGATGACCACGAAAGTCATGTTAAAAAGAAAAATCATCCTTCACCACTTCAGCTGACCCATGTGTTAGTCTGGGGCCTGACCTCCCAATGAATGTCATTGATCTAGTAGGAGAAGAGAAACATACCTCATTAAAAGTATGTAAAGATATCATTCTCTCCCTCTGCCACCCTGGCATAGCCCCCAATGCAGTCTATCCCTTTCTGCAGGAATTTTTGTTTGTTTGTTTGTTTTTAGACCGAGTTTTACTCTTTTCACCCAGGCTGGAGTACAGTGGCAAGATCTTGGGTCACTGCAACCTCTATCTCCCAGGTTCAAGTGATTCTCCTGCCTCAGCCTCCCAACTAGCTGGGATTACAGGTGTGCGCCACCATGCCTGGCTAATTTTGTAGTTTTAGTAGAGACGGGGTTTCATCATATTGGCCAGGCTGGTCTGGAACTCCTGACCTCAGGTGATCTGCCTGACTCGGCCTCCTAAAGTGCTGGGATTACAGGCATGAGCCACCACGCCTGGCCATTTTTAAAGTTACTATTATTATTTTTGAGACAGGATCTTACTCTGTCACCCAGGCTGGAGTGCAGTGGTGTGATCTTAGCTCACTGCAGCTTCAACCTCCCAGGTTCCAGAGATTCTCCCACCTCAGTCTCCCAAGTAGCTGAGATTACAGGCATGCACCATCACACACAGCTAATTTATGTATTTTTTCTGTGGAGACAAGGTTTCACCATGTTGACCAGACAGGTCTGAAACTCCTGACCTCAAGTGATCCACCCACTTCAGCCTCCCAAAGTGCTGGGACTGCAGGGGTGAGTCACCATGCCCGACCTCTGCAGGATTATTTACCACTAGCCTGAAAACAGGCTGCAGCAGGGATACCACATTCTGTGATTCTGTGATAACAACTATCCCCTTTCTCCTTAGATTTCTGGTTTTGTAGAGAGAGGTATGCCCAAGTACATTTTCTCGCATCCTTTGCAGAGAGATGAGGCTGATGAGAAACAAATCCAGATCACTACTGTTGCTTCTGGGAAAACTATCTTAAAAATGATTACTCAGCTGGTAGCTTCCCTTTGCTCTCTCTCTCCTTTTTCATTTTTTTCCTTATTTGGAATGTAGAAAGTGATGGCTGGAACTAGCAGCCATTATGTGATCATGAGGCATCCTTAAGAATTGAAGCCTGGTGCTGAAAATGAGGTGACAGGATAGAAGGAGTACAATATTGATGTCTAATGTCAGCCTAGATAGCCTAGATTTATTACCACAGGCCCTGGAATATCTATCTCTATGTGTCATGTTATGTGAGAAAAACGAACTCTTGTCTGGTTGAAGTGATGCTTCCATTTCTAGCAGTCAAATTCCTATCCTAGGCATGCTTACTTTAACTTCACTTTTACTGTTTCCAACCATTGCAACTTGGACTTTCCTCCTGTCACTTCTTTGAAACTGCTCTTGTCAATTTTTTTCAAAAACTTTTTATTATTTTATTTTATTTTTGAGACAGATCTAGCTGTGTCACCCAAGCTGGAGTGGAGGGGCCCCATCTCAGTTCACTGCAGCCTCCACATTCTGGGGTCAAGCCATTCTTCTGCCTCAGCCTCTCAAGTAGCTGGGAAGGTGCAAGTCACCACACCTGGCTAATTTTTGTATTTTTAGTAAAGATAGAGTTTTGCCATGTTGGCCAAGCTGGTCTCAAACTCCTGACCTCAAATGAATTACCTGCCTCAGCCTCCCAAAGTGCTGGGATTACAGGCGTGAGCCACCATACCCGGCCAACTTTTACTTAAGATAACTAGAAAAAAAAAAAAAAGAAAAAAAAAAAAGAAAAAGAAAGAAAGCAAAGGAATTGCTGAACTTCAGAATAATTCTTCCCATTTTTTTTTTTCTTAAAAATACTTCTACATTAAGAAAAAAAGATTTGGAAGCAGTTACATAAGTTGAAGTCATTGTTTTTTAAACAATCTTTAAATTTTAGGCACTATAAATCATTCATTTATCTTTTGAGTTCTCTCTCATCTTCCGCTTTTTGATGGTTACACTATTATTGTCACATGCAATTCTATAGCATTGCATTTTGTTCTGTACCTGTTATTCTAAAATTGTTTTGCTTTAATTGCAAATTTAAACTCATTCTGAATTCACCCTTATCCTTTTATCATAACTTCTTTAATACTTGGTAGAGATAAAAGTTTCTATTTCTTTCTTTGGCTGTCACTTAAAGAAATGACATTAGGGTACATTGCCTTCCTTTTTGGTTCCTATGGGTGATTTTTTTTCTTTCTAGTTTCAATATTTTTGTTTTGATCATTTTTGTCTAAGTATTATAAGATTCTGTTTGTCAGATCTCTTTGCTTGCAGATTACAGAAAATCAACTTAAGCCAAGTAAGGCATCTTATTTTCTTATGCAAAGGGAAACATTAAGGGGGCATTCTATCTTCAGGCATGTCTGGATCCAGGAGAGCAAATGTTGTCACTAGAACTGTGTCTCTCCATGTGTGGGCTCCGTTGGTGTTATTCTGAGGTACCTTCTATACTTGTGGTAGCAATGATATCTACCAGCATGACAAGTTTCCATTGTCATCATAGGCAGAGTAGCAGACAACATGGCTTGTAGGACATATTTGGTCTCAGAATTAAAACCTTTTCATTGCATTTGAGAAATACAATGTTAGACATATAACTATGCAATTTTCTGGAATTTTCTGAAAGTGGCCCTTTCCTCCCTATTGTGCTCCCATTTTGAATCTTTCAACCTTATTCCAACTCCGTATGTCTCATCTAGTTGACATGGATGGGAAATTGATCAGCTGCAAACCATTTCCTTGGGAGAGAGAAAGATATGATTATTTTAGAAAAATATACCAGATTTTCTTGATTTTCTAACATCATATTTACCTGACAGAAGGGCAGGAAGAAAGAGCTGGGACTCACCTTGACACCTGTCTGTACCCAATGAGGGGCAGCCTGACTGTGGGTGAATATCATGCCCAGGGCTGAAGTAGTTTTTATTTTAATCATTTACAAAGAAAAAGCTTCCCAAAGAAATCAGAGATGTTTCTCAGGTGCTAGGTCTACAGCCCTGCTTCTGACCTGTTCAGTACCCATAAAAGGTGCTGCAGGCTCCCCTGCAAAGCAATGTGTGGGTTTTAGATTATGTAAGACCCTGAATGCAAATGAGGAACTCAGAGGATGGTGGAAAGCCAGTTCCATGTTGGCAGGAGAATATTCTAGTGTTTTCCTCTCTAGATCTCCAACATGTTCATAGCACATAATAAGCACTAAATAGATATGTATTAACTGATTTTGAGTAACCAGGTCATATGTAGAACAGTTAAACAAAGACACAGAGGTGAGAGGAGAAAAAAAAAGGCTGGGTGCGGAGGCTCATGCCTGTAATCCCAGCACTTTGGGAGACCGAGGTGGGAGGACTGCTTGAGCCCAGGGGTTTGAGACCAGCCTAGGTAACACAGTGAAAAAATTAGCCAGGTGTGGTGGCACATGCCTGTAGTCCCAGTTACTTGGGAAGCTGAGGTGAGAGGATCATTTGAGCCAAGGAAGTGAAGGCTGCAGTAAGCCGCGATCTTACCACTGTACTCCAGTCTGGGCAATAGAGTGAGACCTTGTCTCAAAAAAAAAAAGTAAAATTAAAAAATTTGACCTGAATAACTAGCTACTTGCTAAATGTAATCCTTGCACCCTGAAAAGACTTAGTACATGTTCCTTTATACCATTAACTGATATCCAATTAACTTGTAATAACTATCTTAATAATTCTATGGCAGCAATTTGAGTCTCCTTGAAAGTTGTCAAGCATTTTCTTTTGTTAGTCTGCTCTGGGGTGATGAGTCACAAGTAGTAATTACTGGGTGGGAATTCATTTTTTTTTCTTTTTAAATACAATGTTAAGCATGTTGTATTAATATTAAATAATTCTAAAGAGTGTTTCAATAATTTGGAAGTTATTAATGATTGGTGGATGAAAAGATTTTATCCAGTTGTCCAAGCATATGGCGAAAGAAAACTGGCTTAAGTTGTTGAATTCCTGTTTTCATTTGCCATTGAATCGCTGTTTAAAAATGAAACTGGAGAACATGTAATTACTCCAATGGAATGATTATGGGACGTCAAAAAACTTGTTGCTCTAGGTGGTTAACTGCATGACTGAGAGACAATAATGGTGTGGATAAGGTGAACCTTGTTCAGTAGTGATCTCAGTTGCATTTTGGTTCTGTAAAGCACAAATAGGTTAACCGAATACCAAAGAGTAGTGAACTGCCTATGATTTGCATCTTTATATGATGGTGAAGAATTCAAGAAATTGGAATATAGTATTTATAACACTATATGACCACAATGTCCCATCAATTTCCTAGACTTCTGAGGGTAGGAAAACAGAAAGGGCCATATTCTCAACTTATGTAATTGATAACTACTAATTTTCTAACAATTTTCCAATGATTTTCCAATGATTCCAATGATTGCTTGCTATAAAAATGTAAAATGGAGCCAGAAGCTTTAGCATATATTATTCACACTGTAATTTTGGTTTATTTCCTTCTAGACTTTTTTCCATACTTTTTAGAACAGTTGTAATCATGTTGCACATATAATCTACCCTTATTTTTTAAAACGTACTGTTATGTTACTTATGTTTAAAATAGCGAAAAACAAACAAAAATAAACAAACAAAAAAACTAGAAACAAAGTAAATAGGTGTCATACTCAATGGCCACATCATACTCTTAAAGATATTGGTTATAAAGATGATATAATTTATTTTATAATTTCCATATGGCTGGCTATCTAGATTATATACTTTTTATTTTTGCAATGAGACAAATATTGCTATGCATTGATTTTTTGCACACTTTTTTTTTTTTTTTTCCAGGAGTTTGCCTGTTTTCTTAGAAGAACATTCTTCAAGGAAAATTCAAGGGTGGAAATTTATAAACCTATTCATAATGACTCTTGAAGCAAATATTATTCAGGACCTTTTTTTTTTTTGAGACAGTCTCACTCTGTTGCCTAGGCTGGAGTGCAGTGGCATGATCATGGCTGACTGCAACCTTTGCCTCCCTGGGCTCAGGTGATTCTCACACCTCAGTTTCCTGTGTAGCTGTGACTACAGGTGTGTACCACTATGCTCTGCTAATTTTTGCATTTTTAGTAGAGACAAAGTTTCGCCATGTTGCCCAGGCTGGTCTTGAACTCCTGACCTTAAGACATCCGCTCACCTCAGCCTCCCAAAGTGCTAGGGTTAAAGACATGAGCCACTGCACCTTGCCAGACCTATTAGAAGCAAACAATTATATCTTATGTAACAGGACAAAGAGAAAGCACATCTAGATGGCTAGAACCAGAGACTTAAGTCCACCAGAACTTTCTCTGACTCTTCTTTACAAGGCTCAGCAGTTGGCCTCATTTCATTCATTTGCTGGCCAGAATTACTGCTGTAGAATTGAAGTGGTTATTCCACACCTGGTGCCTCAGCTGGAATGTCTACAATGTCTGTGGGCTTGCCAGATCTCTCTCTCCATGTTTTCTCTCATCATTCCGTAGCCCAACTCAAGATTCTTTACACACTAGTTGTCTTCTAAAAGTGCAAAACGTGGGAGATG
Organism: Mandrillus leucophaeus; assembly: GCF_000951045.1. NCBI lineage: Eukaryota > Metazoa > Chordata > Mammalia > Primates > Cercopithecidae > Mandrillus > Mandrillus leucophaeus. Next base: position 1,591,572 of record NW_012104588.1, read on the forward strand.
CAAGATCCCTTAAGTCACACAATACCACTTCAGCTCTGTTCCATTTGTCAAAGCAGGTCACAGGCTAGGCCAGATTCAAGGGGAGGGGGAATGGGCTTCACCACCTGATGGGAGGAATGGCATGGATGATAGTTACTTTTATGTGTCGACTTGACTGGACCACAAGGTGCCCAGATACTTGTCTCTGCATGACTCTGGGTATGTCCGTGAGGGGTTTCTGGATGAGATTAACATTTGAATTGCTACATCACGTAAAATGAATTGTCCTCCCTAATTTGTGTGGACCTCCGCCACTCAGTTGAAGGCCTGAACAGAACAAAGAAGCTGAGGTAAAGAGAGAACTAGTCCTGAACTGTGGGGTCAGGAAAGGCTGGGATGCCATGGAAATTAGCTTCAAAGGTTTTTCAAAGTTTATTGCTTGGTGTAGTTAATGGTGTTGATTCTCTGTAGAAGGACTTTTTCTTTACTATATTCCTTCGACATAGTACGCTTTCCCCTGGTCTGGAGCAGGATGCTTTCTTAGTTTATGATGCAATGACTTAACAGCGGAGGTCTGCTTTATTTCTTTTTGAAATTCCATGAACTTTGAAATGAATTCTTTTTACTCTGAGTTCTTCATATACACGTAAACAAAATGTTCCACTGAATCCAAACAACCAGAGCTTTAAATTTGGAATAACTGTGAGAAAATTGAGTACTTGAGATTCAAGGAAAAACACAGGCAAAGTCTCTGACATCGTTCCCCATCCCAAAGCTAACTTTGATGGTGAGTCATTAAACTGAGATTCTCTCAGGATCTGGGGCAGAAAACGGCACTAGCATGTTTTTTGTTTGGTTCAGGTTGGGTAACATTGGCATGTGATAGAAGTTATCTTTTGAATTATCTCAAGAATAAGAGCTTCACTTTTATGAGCAGGGAGTTTCAGTATGGTTTGTGTCATGAATAATCCTGCCTGACATGGACCATGACCCTTGAACATTCTGAAACACAGGAAAATTCTAAGTCTTCATAAGATAAACAAGGAGCAGCATCTTGTTACTTTTTCTTTCAAATTTAAAGTATTATACTTCTGACTCTATGTTATGCATAGAATTTTAAATGTGGGTTTATATTTAGACTTGAATATGGTAGAAAACAAGGTTTGATATGTTCTGCTTCATAATGATACATCTACATATATATATATATATATATATACACACACACACATATATATTTTGTAATAAACTTTTTATTTTGGAAAAATTTGGGGTTTACAGAAAAGTTCTAAAGATAGCACAGAGAGTCCCTGTATAATTCTCTTGCAGCTTCGCTTTCCCTTCATGTTATCAGCTCACATTACTGTGGTGCATTTGTCAAAACTGAGTAACCATCATTGGTGCATTACTAGTAGCTAAACTCCTGCCTATATTTAAGTTTCATTAGTTTTTTCCTAATGTCTTTTTCTATCCCAGGATCCTAACCAGGATACCACATTACATTTAGTTGTCACATCTCCTTTGTTCTGTGATAGTTTCTCAGTGTTTTTTGTTTGTTTGTTTGTTTTTTAAGCTGGAGTCTCACTCTTTCACCCAGGCTGGGGTGCAGTGTTGCAATCTTGGCTCATTGCAACCTTTGTCCCCTGGGTTCAAGTGATTTTCATGCCTCAGCCTCCTGAATAGCTGGGATTACAGGCATGTAATTGGCTAATTTTTATAAGTTTTTTTTTTGTTGTTGGTTTTTAGTAAACACAGGGTTTCATGATTTTGGCCAGGAAGGTCTCAAACTCCTGACCTCAGGTGATCCACCCGCCTTGGCCTCCCAAAGTGCTGGGATTACAGGCGTGAGCCAGCACGCCCAGCCTCTCAGTCTTTTCTTGTGTTTCATCATCTTGAAAGTTTTGAGAGTATTGGACAAGTGTGGTATAGACTATTCTTCAATTTTGGTTTGTCTGATGTTTTTCTTCAGATTAGATTCAGGTTATGGGTTTTGGGGTAGAATAACACAGGGCAAAATACCATTCTCATCACATCTTATCAGGGGTTACGTGATATACACATGATTTATCACTAGCAATGTTGTCCTTGATCATTTGGGTAAGATTGTGCTTACCAGCTGTCTACACTGTAAAGTTACTATGTTTCACTTTCTTTGAAGTGAGTCAGTATGTCCTGCCCACACTCAAGGGAGGGGTAGGGATTGAGCTTTACTCCTTGCTTATTTGGAATGCAAAATAATATTTTGGTAATGTTTTCAATTTCAGTGGACCTGTATTTTGTGTGTTTGAAGACAGGAAATAAATAAAGGCCTGGTACAAGCTCTTCCTTTTTGTTTCTGTTCTGAGTAAAGAGCTTGTGTCCAATGCCTTGCTGACTCTCTTATATATTTTGTCTAAAACACCCAACAATGTTGACCTGTGCAGGATTATGATGGAAGTAAGTGGAAAGAGGTTTGCATATTCTTTTGAATGTATTTTCATCTTCCGATGAAGTAAAGATGAATCCCATACTAGTCTGTTCTCACACTGCTCTAAAGAAATACCTGAGACCGGGTAATTCATAAAGAAAAGAGGTTTAATTGGGTCATGGTTCTGCAGGCTGTATGAAGCATGATGCTGGCATCTGCTCAGCTTCTGGGAAGGCCTCAGGAAACTTACAGTCATGGCAGAAGGTGAAGGAGAAGCAGGCTCCTCTTACATGGCTGGAGCAGGAGGAAGAGAGAGGGGGGAGGTGCCACACACCATGAAAAAAACAGCTCTTGTGATAATTCACTATCACCACAACAGCACCAAGTTGGATGGTGCTTAAGCATGACAGACCCCCACCATGACCCAATCACCTCCCCACCAGGACTCACCTCCAACACCAGGGATTACAATTGAACATGAGATTTGGGTGGTGACACAGACTCAAACCATATCAAATTCTACATATGGAATGTAATAAACTCATTGATTTATTTTTTATTTTTGAGATGGTGTCTCACACTGTTGCCCAGGCTGGAGTGCAGTGGCACCATCTCGGCTCATTGCAACCTCTGCCTCCTGAGTTCACGTAATTCTCCCGCCTCAGCCTCCTGAGTGGCTGGGATTACAGGCAAGCACCTGGCTAATTTTTGTATTTTTAATAGAGACCAGGTTTCACCATGTTGGTCAGGCTGGTCTCAAACTCCTGACCTCGTGATCCACCTGCCTCGGCCTCCTGAGTAGCTGGGATTACAGGCACCTGCCACCACGCCTGGCTAATTTTTGTACTTTTAGTAGAGACGGGGTTTTGCCATGTTGGCCAGGCTGGTCTCGAACTCCTGACCTCGTGATCCACCTGCCTCGGCCTCCCAAAGTGATGGGATTACAGACATGAGCCACAGTGCCTGGCCAACTCATTGATTTTAAACCAAAGTTAGGGTTTGACAAACTCCATCTAGCTACACAGTTCTCTGTCTCAGTTTTAGCTTTGTCTTCCTATACATGCTCAGTTGGCAAACAGGTTCCTAACTGGATGAACATTCTTGCCTCCTCCCTCAGACCTTAGCATGGACTCCCAGGGTAGATATTAGGGGTTGAATTGTGTCCTTTCTCCCCCAACTTCATATGTTGAAGCCCTAAACCCCTGTACTTCAGAATGTGATCTTACTTGGAAGTCGGGTCTTTGCAGGTTAGTTAAGATGAGGCCATTTAAGGTGGACTCTAGTCCTAGGTGACTGTTGTCCTTAACAAAAGGGGCAATTTGGTGACATAGATGGGCACACAGGAAGAACCTCATGTGAGGATGAAGGGAGAGATTAAGATGATACTTCTGTAAGGCAGGAGAATCGTTTGAACCCAGTATCAGGTGTTTGGCAAGAGACGTTGTGCAGGTTCTGTCTCACAGTCCTCAGAAGAAGCCAACCCTGCCAGTACCTTGATCTCGGACCTCTAGCCTCCAGAACTGTAAGACAATACATTTCTGTTGTTGCAGCCACCTAGTTTGTGGTACATTGTTACAGCATCACTAGGATTAGCAGATAATGGAAGTTGAACTGAGCAACCCAGTTTTTGTGACCCCAAACATGGTTGGTGGTAGAACTTTCTCTTGGTCACAGGCTCTAGAAAGAATCTGCAACTTGTCATTTACTATAAGCCCTTCACAACTAGACTCTTCTACTCAATGTTTATTCAAGATTTTTTCAGGTGCTTATCTTATTGAAATTCGTAGTATTAATATTCTAGAACTGTACATAATGTCTTTACTTTCCAAAATTTCCTTCAATACCTGACAGCTTTCTATCTACTGACCCAATTGTGATGACAAACCAATGCTGGCTTTGGTAGTCAAATTCCTGACCACATGCTAATTGTTGACTCATTCAGTTTTGCCTGTAGATTTAGTCTCAATAAAATGAGCCACACCTTTTTTCTGATAAAGCAGCATTATCTTCTGGGGAGAATGAAATGTGGTTTTTCTTTGACAGATGAATGGGAAAACCATTTGTGCATTTCCCATGTGAATCAAGCTTAAGCCCCTCCCATAGTCAGCCAGGGCTGCATTAACCATGGACTACTGGTGCCCCAGCAAGGAGAGGCTGTGGATGCGGATAACTCCACACAGCTGTGCCTGGAGGCTGACGGATTATGGCAGATACTTCTCAGTTTTATTCAGGGACCAGAATGTGTTCACTTTGCATGGAGGAACTGATTAATTAAGTGATGGACTGGAGAGCAAAGAGGTAGTGGTTGATTATATTCATTAAAGGAAATGGAAAATTAACTCCTTAAGAGGCATTATCTTGTAATACTTCAATCTCATATATTCTGCACTTCCCTAGAATAGTTCAGTGTATTTCTTTCGTGTGCCTGGTAATAATCTCAGGAAACAGGACTGAGTATCATGATGTCTATTTAGCATTTAAAGGAACTGAAATGTGGAAATGTACACATCTCTTTCCCCCCTACTCTAAAGTCTAATTCAAATGCAATTGCAACCAACATTTCACTAGGAAGGTAGCTTGGACATTTGAATAGACAAATGGATATTTGGCACTTCTGTCCATTTTTCAACAAACTTGTCAAGTACAATTTTGGTAGCTTGAAGGTTGCAGAAGATGCAACAGGTGGCTGCAGCCCTCAGCTCTTCCTTCTCTAAAGGAAGAAATGCAAGACTGGGAAGGTTGGTCTCTAACTGTGGCAGGTAAACACAGTCTGGTCCCAAAGTGAGTTGAGACTACTGGGGAATGGACTCTGTGCCCATCACTGTAGAATTGAGGTTACCAGTTGGGAAATTAGAAGCAACTTTCAGGTAGCATATAGTTTGCTGAATCCAATTCTTATCTATCCTATATATTAGGATTTTCATTTTTAGAGCGAAAATTTGAGTTCATCCCTCAAAATGCTTATTTCATCTCTTTTTGGAGTTAATGTATTTTTAGGGAAGTGCTGCCGGCTCTGATTTCTCCAACTGTCAATTCCTTATCTCCTATCTGGAAATCACTGCAGAGCCTGGATCATCGGAGGCAGTTTGGGGGCCATCTCCCATTCCCAGAATGGCATCAAACCTTAAATTGGAAGGTGTCGAGGGAGGGGAAGAAAGTATTTCCAGCAGTAAAATGAACGAGGATTAAACAACTCCCCAACAAAACAAAAACTGAAAAAATGAGAACTGGGACCTAAATGCCTCGAGGTGGTGAAATTGTCACTTATCAGAGCAGAACCAAACAGCACAGCCTTCAGCTAGAGCCAGCCTGAGAGCTGAAAGACCAGCAGTGAAGGGAAGGAAGCTTCGAGGAGGGAGCAGAAACAGAATAAAATAAGTCAAAATAAAATAAAAGCAGCCGAGACTAGTGGAAAGGTACAAGCGTGGTGACTGATTGGCTGCAGATGGATACCGTAATTTTCTTAGGCTCTCAGTGTCTAGCAGGCAGTGACAGGGAGCAAGGGTGTCAGGTCTGAGGAGAAGAATACCGGAACCATTTTGTTGTGTAGAAAGTCACTAGGCTACGCGTCATGGCCCATGAAGGGCTGATTATATTACAGCATAAAGAAATAGTGGCTCAGAATTATGATCTTCAGCTATCAAGAAAACTTTGAATCATGTTTGTGCATTTTACTAAGGAAGGAAAATAAGTTTATAATACATGAGGTGTTTCATTTGAAAGTGCAAGTTTGAGTTAAAAGGTTAAATTCAGTGATCTGGAAAAGTGTTATGTAGAGCCACGTATCCCTTGAAATATTGGGAAATTGATGTGGAAGTTATGCTGCGTCTCATCATTGAGATGAAAAGATTGAAAATTAGATTTCACAGAACAAAAATCATTGCTGGAGGCAGTTTGTGAGACAACAATGTTGAAGAATGAAAGGAGTAAAAATAAAGATGAACACACACACACACAGATACACATACGCACACACGCTCACAGAGACATACACCAACTCACATAGACACACACTCGTACACACAAACATACACTCTCATATTCACACATACACTCACTCACGATCAATGCCCTCCAGATTCACTTTATTCTTTTCCCTCCCTTGCCTTTTTCTAGAAAGAGCTGCATTTTTGCTACCCTTCCTGTTTCAGAATTGCTAATGTGAAATTTACCCAGGTGGAAGGACCAGGAAGACAGACAGTGTTTGCGGAATGAAAATTCGTGGCAGAATGTGGGCTATTCTCTCCCTTCTGTGTTATCAAGTGACTTCTCTCTCCCCCACTCCCCATGTCAAGTTGGCCTTAGGCACACATTTCAAGGGCTTTCTGTGCTCATGTATTATTAACAAGTAATCCCTTTCTCCATTCCCACGGCGCGCCGAATGAGTCCTGCGGTGAGCTAGCACTTTAGCAAGGGGAAGTTGGGAGTAAGAGTCTGTTATTTCATCATCCCAGCAAGCAGAACAACTAACTGCCTCCCTGCCTGTTTGTTTACTAACGAAATGGACACCCACAAAATGTCAGTAGGACTGGAGGTCCGGGATCTTGCAGTTTCAAGCCACTGCATCTCTAGCCCGTTCAGAGGAGAGATTGCTGGGCCCCAGGAGATGGTTTTGGAGGAGGAGGGTCGGTTGAAAGGATCAAGGCCACTGCAGTAGGGCTGGGTGGAGATCAACTCGGAGATCCCTGGAATGCACGATTTGTCTTCTCACTTTCAAAATACAGGGTTCTAAGGCACATGTCTGTGAGGAAAGAAAAATAGAGTATTCTGAGCTATGTGAGGTATGAGAAATTTATCAGGCCCAGAGAGACAGGAGTATGGAGCTTCAATCATTCTCTCCCCACCCTGCACCCCTGCCTGGGGGCAAAGTTTTAAAGGCATATTGTTCCAGATTAGCTGCCTAACACATTATCTTCTTGTTGCTGGAATTTGCAATACAAAGAACAGTGTATAAGCAATCAATAGCTTATGTTATTTTAACATAAGTTCTTGGTAAACAACTCAGGAACTTCTTTCTTCTTTTTCCTTTAAAAATCCACTTGAATGCTCTCCAGGGCCGCAATCCTCAAGCTTGGCCCAAACCAATTCTCTACTTTTGTTAATTTTGCCTCAGCTTCTTCCTTTTAGTTGACAGCTGAGATGCCCGGAACGTTGAAGGGACAGGTAAACATTTAGACAGTGAACAGATAAAGTAACGAGAATTACAATGTCTTGAGTTTAGAGAGAGCTTTACGTTTGCTCTCTGACATTTGTTTACTGTGTGTGAGGCTTTTACAAGTGAATCCCAGGGTGGGATAATAATAGTGAGCCGTGTGGCACCAGCTGCCGGCAAGGCTTTGGGTGCCGAAGAATTGGTGGACATTTTACAGGCTAATAGATTTTTTTTTTTTTTTTTTTTAAACTGCAGTAGTTCTGTGGGAATTCCTCTGCAGATTTTAAAATAAGTTGTAGGAGTAGGAAAGTGAGACTTTCTCTTTCTCTCTCTCTCTTATTTTTTTCCAAAGAGCAAAAAGGAGCCAAATTTAGAGCTAGTTTTGAAAGCATTTTCTCACTTTGCCTTAGGAACGGAGAGTGAGGAAAATCAAGTGTCATCAGCACCGGCTCTTTGAATGCGGGTGAGAGGAAACACAAAGCCCCGGCTTATTTCAATTGAGCAAGACAATGCGAGAGATGTAGAGATTTTAGGTCAGAAAGGACCCGTGAGCTCCTTTGTTCCAAAGTTTGTCCTGTTGCTTTTGAGGCATCTGTTTTCCAGTGACTATAACCCAGGTTTCCAGAATCAGGGCTGCCTGCTCGGGTGGCTCACAGAGGGAAGGGATCCTGGGCCCAACTGTGGGCGTTGGGAGCCACATGGTGGGTTAAGAGGAAGATGAGGAGGAGGAAGAGGTTCAGTTGGGCTCAGGGATCTGAGCAGGCAGAGGTGTTTTCAGGGAAGTTGAGATGCAGGACAGAAATACCATTCAAAGAGTTAACATTGTAACCCTGGAGGTGGGGACAGATTCTTCCAAGATTATCTCAGGACTAATCTCTCATTCCACTTTCAGACTTAAAACTAGGAAAAATGTGTTCTTTTTCCTTTGAGCTAAGGTGGGCTATCAGCTTAGCACACCTGCCCTTGTTTCATCCTTTCTTGCATGGCCACTCCAGGACCTGCCAGCATTGTTGTGAAAGGCCCAAAATAGGACCCTCTGAGCTAGTTTTCCAATTCCCTGTCCCAGAATTCTGGGGTGTGCCTGGAGGGAGAGAGGGAGGCTGAATCTTCTCCATCCTGCCTTTCAGGTTTCCTGTCTCAGGATTCCTGGTAACATTTCCTTTGGGAAAAAGAAGGGAGTTCTGTCAATTAACAAAACATTTGAAAAATCACTCATCCACTCTCTTCTCCTCATTTTACAAGTGAGGAAACTGAGATCAAAATAGGTTAGTAGACTGACCCAGGATTCTGCCATTAATGGCACAGATTGAGTTACAGCTCAATTTTTCAACCACTAGGGCACTGGTGATGATTTTAAAGAACTAAGATAAGGAGAATAAGTCTAAGTGTTAAATGCACTAGCTGCATTTCTATTTTAAACTACTAATACTTACGTGGTAGTAATCCTTCATGTTTCTGTGATATATCTATTTAATAAGGGTATAGTAACATGTGGACTGGAGGAGATTAATAAATTCTTTTTTTTTCTTATAGGGTTATAATATAGTAATTCTAAAGACCTGTTTTGCTGGTTTGCTTCTTCCATGAAAGCGGAATCAAAGTCAGATTTCTTGTTTTAAATAATTCAGTTGATAACTGAAATTTAACCAACTGGTGAGTTTTGTTCACATTTTTCAGAACAGCCCTTAAGAAACAAAAATAATTATGTTTGTTGACTTTAAAAATTTATAGGAATACTACTTTTTCCCACTTTCTCCCTTTTTCCCAACTTGAAAGCTTAACCTCATTTGATCATCTTCCATTCAACTTTCCAACATTGTCCATACTGTCGTGTAGTAACCATGCAGTGTTTGTCTTCGATAGGGGATAAAATGCGACCGCTATCTAGGGGTGAATAAAAATATCTAACGGTATTAGCACACCAGTATAAAGTATACAGTAGAAAAAATGTAAAGTTGGAATTATGTCCTCTTTTCTAGTTTCTCTGGTGTTAATATTTTCTGGAAAGCATCCTCAAGGCTTGTCCTAGCTACCGTCTTCCTAACATTGTCCCAGGTGTTGCAGTTACTAATGTGAGCAAGACGTCCTCCTAGCCTTCACGAGTGTACCCAAGAGTTATATAAAGGATATTCTGGGAGCCAGGAGAAGGAGCAAATAAAGCAGACTGCACAGATGGAGCATGGAAAGTCTTTTAACAGAAACGAATACTTTCAGACCCGTTTTGAAGGACTGAGTAGGAGTAAACTAAAAGAGAAAAAGCAGGACAAAAGAAGCAGCACTTTGGAAGCTCAAAGCCGCACTGGAAACACAGCCTTTCAGGATGTCTGAAAGAAAGGGGCAAGTCTGTTTGTGTGGGGTAAGAAATGCGGGGAGACAAACGGACAGTGGACAGATTGCAGAAGGCTCTATGTGCTGAGACGAGGGTGCAGACCAGAGTTTTAAACCGAGAATGCAACAGGGAAGGATTTCAAGCTTGGAGTGAGAGGGAAGACTACGAGCGTGCAGTGATAAGGCAAAGCTGAAGATTTCAGAGCAAAGGCCACGCCCTACAGTTGCCATGGAATGGGGTGGCTCAGTGGGCTTTGGAGGTAAAGTCTGCACTTGAGAAGTTCAAGGGTAGTAAGTACTTAATGCCAGGGTATAAGGTCAATCATCCCTTTTAAGACACAGATATCATCTGCAGCGTTTTCAGGAACAGAGATAACAGAAGAAAAGCAGGCAGCTACTAGATTTTCAAATCTTCCACAAATGTCAGGGAGAGAGTCAGGCAGTTGATAGAAGAGACCGGTAAAGCAGGGTACCATCAGCCTCAACACGGGTGTTTTATTTCAAGGTAGGGGAGCTGTGCTTTGGAAAAGCAATGAGGAGGTAACAGGAAGTCTCTTCCCCTCCTAAATCCTGTGTTCGTGGAGGAGGGTGGGAGACTGAGTTTTCTCGTCTTGAGAGGGAGTTACATACAAGTTTAAGGGAAAAGAGTCTGTATTTTCCACCTAAATGATTCTGAAAGAATCAGGTAAGTAGTTGCTTAGAAATAATTACTAAATGTTGCATAAAGAGATATAGCTCTTCTATGGTGTGACAGATCCTGGCTACTCAATAGCTTTGTGCATTTTTTTCCTGGGCTATGGAAATATTTACAGCTTTCCTTTACATGTTAATGTCTCTCATCTTACCACTGACAGTTTATTTCTATCAATTTGCCTTCAAGTGAACTGGAGTTTCATATTTGTGATTTTATTTTTACCAAAATGAAATGGCTTATTTTTATCAAAAAATACTATTAAAAAATACTATAGAAACAGTAAAAAATACGATTTTATCAAGAATACTATTGTGTGCTAGATGCTGGAGGCATAAAAGGGAAGAAGTTATGAACTGTTGCTTTTCGTGGACAGTTGGTGTGGAGTTTTAGTAAGAATTTTGAACACTTAAATTTATATCTTTCTTTTAAGAACCAATAAAAAAAGAGCAACTCTTTAGAGCAGCATTATATGACATCGTCTTCAAAGATCAATGTGTGTACAACATTTAAATAAATCAGTATCTAGGTGTGATCATTAATCCGTAACCATGATCAACTACTGCTGAGTCTAACCTGTCTTTACTTTTAATTCTTTTACAATTTGTTGACATTTTAGAAATATAGTTCTTGTTCTCTAAGAAATATGGCACTTAAAGTTCCTGAAATTACTTGCCAAGTTGTTGGGCTTTTGTCTCATATGTTTCTTAGGTCTTCGAACAACTGGAGATTTATCTTTACCCATGTTCCGGTTTTATCTTTTTGAGTCTTTTTTTCTTACAGTGGTCTGTAGTCAATTTAGGCAAATCTCTGTGTGAGTATTATGTGTGAGTATTACATATCGCTATGCCTCTTGGCAGAGGTGAATAACTTTTCCTTTTATAAGAAGAATATAATTTTCCTCATTCCCAGTAGACATTAAGCTTATTAGCTACTTACCTTTTTGATAATTTGCATTCATTTTCTCTATAGCAACAAAATGTCTGACTTGGAAGGAGAAAAAATTAGTTTACACCCCAAATTACCTTTATAAAAGGTTATATATTTCCTCTAATAATTATGTAAAAAGCAAACACTGAAAAATAGTGTAATAAGTCATAAAAATAAAACTAAAAATGGCGTTAATCACAGGTGTAGTCAAACCCCAGTGATTGTTACAAAATCTGTCAAGACTCAGATGACTAAAATTGTGATTACTACATACATAGTTTTATTATTTTTAAGCACAGTGTAAAGTTTAAGGAACATTTAAGAGTAATTGTTATTAGCAAATTATTAGCAAGTTATTTCTAAAGTCATCTTAAAATGCCTTATTTATTTGTTTATTTATTTGAAAAGCGTAGAAATCTCTGGTCACATTTACTTTGTTCCACTCTACTAAAAGGGCATAAGTATCCCATTATTTTATGATCAAAACATATGTGTGACTGTGTGCACACAAGTATAGACATGAATTCACACACAGTTCCATTAATAACAAGGTATATCTTTGGTGGGTACTGTTAGCTGAATATCAAGCAGTTGAGTCATTTCATTTTCTTCCTGGAAAAGTTATTTGTCAAGGATTGGTAAATGATTGCCCTTGCACCTCAGGGCAACCATGTTCCCAATGAGATCTAAGGAGAATTCCACTTAGGGGCTTCTAGGAAAGGTGTTTCTTTCTGTAGAAAGGGTCAGGTGCAAAAAGACAGCTCCTTGGTTCTGCCCCTTGCCTTATTTTCCTGCCATGAATGCAATTCTGCGAGAGAATGATTGTGGCTCTGTGGCAGCTATCTTGGTCGAGCCTGTGAGGCAATAAGCCTAAGGGAAAAAAAATTCATCACACATCTTGGATGATAGAAGATAGAGAAATGATACAAAGGATGAAGGGAGAATAAGAAGAAGCCTACATCTCTGATAACATCAGTTTGTTACTGCATCAAATCTGGAACCATTTACCTAGAGTTTCACTGTGTGTGAGATAATTGAAAGTTACCCGTGCTGACGCCCCTATTGGCAGCTGAATGCTAACTGATACATTACCATACTTTCTGACTCATTCTTGATGTCACGTTTGATTAGTAAGTATAGCAGATATCCAAACCTAGGCTTTTGGATTCAAAGTCCAGGGTTTTCCTGGCCTTGCTGTCTCCCCATATTGTCATAATCTGGGAAATAAATCCACATACTGTGAAGTAATAACATACACCACTTATTTTGGAGAATTTCCCTACTCTGATTTAAAGCCCTATTTCTCTCTTCACCCCCTCTGGACTTACCCTGCTCATGATTTGTCCAACAAATTCTGGGTGTGCATTTCCCTTTATAGTCACTTGTGACTGAATGTCCATTTGCTGTATTATGACTCTGGGCACGTACCAGACATCACCTTATATTTCCTCCTCTTTATAAGAGGATAATTTATATTAACCTCTTCACATATTTTATACTCTTGTTGGGTGGGGAGGAGCTCATGGGGTAGGGCTTAAGTCATTATCAACATTTGGCTTTTTAAAATTATTTTTATTTATTTATTTATTGCAACAGAGTTTAGCTCTTGTCGCCCAGCCTGGAGTGCAGTGGTGCAGCCTCGGCTCACTGCAACCTCTGCCTCCTGGCCCCGAGTGATTCTGTTGCCTCAGCCTCCCAAATAGCTGAGATTACAGGAGGGCACCACCACACCCAGGTAATTTTGTATTTTGAGTAGAGATGAGGTTTTACCCTGTTGGCCAGGATGGTCTCGAACTTCTGACCTCAGGTGATCCACTCGTCACAGTCTCCCAAAGTGCTGGGATTAAGGCGTGAGCCACTGCGACTGGCCATTTGGCTTTTTTTAAACTGTGGATGTTCCATAGGTGTTCACATGTTTTTGTGTGTTGTAAACATTTAATAACCACTACTAATAAGAACACAGATGAGTTTGTAAAGCTCGTGAAATTGCCCCGCTGATGGAAATTTGACTTGCAAGCATTCATGAGGGAGAGAAGGTGGAGATTGAAGGAGCTCACGATTGCCTGCCAAAGTTGTCTGCATCTCAGTTAGAGGGGATTCGAAGCGTGCTTTAAATCTTTAACTAAGAAACTTTTAAATATAAAAGTATATATGAATTTAGCATTTGAATTTTTTTTTTCTAATTTACTGTCTACTATATGACATACGTATAGAAATTACATACTGAATCAGGGCCATAATGAGATATTCCATTTCCTCTTGGCTTTATTTGTAGAGAAATGGGTGTGTTCAACATTTTTCTTCAGTATCTTTCTAGATATGAAGTGTTAAAGATCTATATGTAGCTGTTTGCCATGTGTGTGACTGAACTCTATTTATAGAGTTATTTGTGTACTCAAAGAAACTACAATTTCTCCAGTCAGAGTTTATGACCCAACTGGACACTACAATGGGCTTCTTAAGAATGCTGCATTAGGCTGGCGCGGGGGCTCACGCCTGGAATCCCAGCCCTTTGGGAGGCCGAGGTGGGCGGATCACGAGGTCAGGAGATGACGATCATCCTGGCTAACACAGTGAAACCCCGTCTCTACTAAAAAATACTAAAAATTAGCTGGGCATGGTGGCAAGCCCCTGTAGTCCCAGCTACTCGGGAGGCTGAGGCAGGAGAATGGCGTGAACCTGGGAGGCGGAGCTTGCAGTGAGCTGAGATCGCACCACTGCACTCCAGCCTGGGCGACAGAACAAACAAACCGACAAACAAAAAGAATGCTGCATTAGGAAACATGAGAAAGCTCTCTGAGTACACTGTAAAACTGAGTTATAGGGAAGCAGAGTAGGGATTTGCAAAGGTACTGATTAGGAGAAAAATGATCCTAGGGCAGTGGGACCTCAAGTCTCAGTCAATGAAATGTATCCATATATTTAAAGAAAAATGCGTGCCCAACAGATGGGGGATTGAGAAGCCAGAAAAGCATAAGAAATCATAGAAGAACTATTTGCTGTTAAGCCAAGACTTGTCTGAAGGAGATGATGCTCAGAACCAGGGTAGATTTCCAAGGGCAGGCATATTATTATTGTTGTTAGTATTATTAGCTTCTAGTAATATATTGGTTGTTTTCTACATCAGATGCTACACATTTTATGTATCGTGTAACTTAATGCTCATAAAAACTCACGAATGTAGGCACTACTATTTACTTTATAAATGAGAATATTAAGGTGGAAGGAGATCAAGTTAGTTATCTAGGAGCCTAGAACTAGTAAGTGGCAGTGTTGGTATTTGAGCTTAGCCTGGAGAGCCTGTACATATAACCACAATTATGAGAACTTACAAGGACAAAAGAGGATTCTCTCCTCGATTTTGCAAAGAGGATCAGAATTTGTGACTAACTCAATAGTATGTGTCAGAATTAAGACAATAACTCAGGTCTTGTGAATCTTAGTTCGATGTTTTTCTAGTATACCTGAATTCTTCTCCATAGGCAAGTCATTAAAGATAGGCCAGTAAAGAGTAGATTGCCTTCAGGTTTGGGGCAGCAATGGAGAACAGTATTCTCTGGAAGAAAGTCACTATGCATTGCTCACACTTAATGAGTGGAGAGTTATTCTCCACCTTCTTGAGGGCAGAACTGGAGGTTTGTCTGTTTTTCCCCATTTATTTATTTTTTCAATCATTTATTTCTGTCAGTATCGACTCATGGGTATTCATGTTATATTTTGAGTTATAATCCAAAAGATTTTATTTATCTTTTTGCTCAAATTGTGCTAGCATTAGCCGTTGGGAGAATGTTCTGTTGGCCCCTTTGTCCTCTTGACATGCCCATAATTGTGGATTCTTTTTTATCTTAGCACTTATAAAAAGAACTTTTAGTTTCAGGGGTACATGAGCAGGTTGGTTCTGTAGATAAATTGCATGTCTTGGGGAGCTGGTGTACATATTATTTCAGCCCCAGGTAATAAGCATGTACCCAGTAGGTAGTTTTTCGATCCTCATCCTCCTCCCACCCTCCACCCTCAAGCAGGGCGCGGTGTCTGTTGTTCCCTTCTGTGTGTCCATGTGTACTCAATGTTTAGCTGTCACTTGTATGTGAGAACATGCAGTGTTTGATTTTCTGTTCCTGTGCTAGTTCGCTTAGGATAATGGCTTCCAGCCCCATTCATGTTGCTGCAAAGGACATGATCTTGTTCTTCTTTCATGGCTGTGTGATATTCCACAGTGTACATGTACCGCATTTTCTTTATCCAGTATACCACTGATGGGCATTTAGGTTGATTCTGTGATTTTGCTGTTGTGACTAGTACTTAGCACTTCTTTGTTTTCTGGCATTATAGGATGCCCTAGGCGTTCCTGCTTCAGTCTTAGAGCTAGCCATTTCTCCAAGGAGCCTTGGTTCCTTTGACTGAAGAATGGCATTAGAAACCAAGGTTGAGACACTAGGTGTGAATCTTATTTTAAACAGTAACTAATACTCAGAAGTGAAGACAGTGGTTGCCCTTGGTGGGGTGGTGGTGACAGGGAGACATCCCCAAGAGGCTCCAAGGGTATCTGATCTGTTTCTTGATCTCAGTCCTGGTTGCCTGGGCTTCTTCATTCAGTGAAATTCATGAAATTCATCATTGGTACACTTAGGCTGTGTGTACTTTCCTGCCTTCATGTTGTATTTCAATAAATACTTGTTTATTTAGAAAATAAAGAAAAACAAAACAAAAACTAACAGTTAACTCTTAACTGAGTATCAGGTAAATGTGCTCTGGATTTCAAATCCCTGGGTTTAAAGACTTGGCCAGCTTTAAAGACTTTATAGTTTTATTAAAAGACTTTAATAAAGTTTAAAGACTTTATAGCTTTCAGCTAGATACCTAACTTTTCCATCCCTCTGTTTATAAAATAGGGATAGCAGTATTATCTGCTTCAGTATTATCTGCCTCAGCATTAGGTATCTCCACATACTCCCTCCTCTGGACATGTGTATATGTGTGTACTTATACACACACAGTCACTTACCATTATTTATAGATTCCATATTTGCAATTTTGCCTACTTGCTAATATTTATTTCAAACCTCCAAATTAATCAATCAATTCTTGTGGCATTTTTGTGATCATTTGTAGATACACACAATGTTGCAAAACATTTGAGAACTGCCTGACGCCCATTTCCCAGTGAGCTCAGATAAGTAGATGTCCTGCCTTCTTGTTTCAGCTCTCATGCTGCCAACAAGGGCTCTTTTCTCTCTATATATATAATGCCACGTTTTCACATTTCTGTGCTTTTTGTGGGTGATTTTGATGTCTAAAATGCCCCCCCGCAATGTGCAGTGCTCATGTCTTGTCTAGTGTTCCTAGAGGCGAGAAGTCTATGATGGAATCCCTGTGGAGAAAATATGTGCGTCAGAGAAACATCATTCAGACATGAGTTACAGTACTGTTGAGTTTAACGTTAGTGAATCAACATTATATATTAAATAAGAAACATAACTAAAACAAAATCAATTATGAATTGATTGGTTAATCAAAATGTTGTGACCAGATGCTCTTAGGAACCTAATTGTGTTATTTCCCAAAGGAGCAGTAGTTCAATATTTGCTAATTTAGTGTTTGTTGCAACTTTATGGAACATAAAAACTACAAATGATGAGAATCAGTTGTATATAGGTGTAGATACATACACATCTATATAAAAAATATCTGTGTATGTCTGTCTACCAATGTAAGAACAGTGCCTGTTAGTATATTATTGATATAATAAGCCCTTAACAAATGTGTTTAGCTATTATTATCCAGATATCTGAGTAGAATTGCTCTGCACTCCACAGTCACTCCTGGGAAAGATAATGATGTTTTTTGGATCTCAGTAAAACATCTTCTTCGTGGTATGAAAGGAACAGCGATAAAGGAAGCACCGCCCTTAACTCTTATGGAATTTACATTGCAAAATAACTCAGGACAGACTCAGTGTTTTTTGCACTATCCAGAGATCATAAGGAAAAAGTGGGAGTATGATGAAAGAAAGTTCAAAATGAAGTCACTATATTAGCCTAAAATAGACAAGCATACAGATGAGCAATGCGTAGGGGTTTTTGTAATGACTTGTCTGTATCCTGAAACTTAGTAGCCTATGGATAGATGCCTTGAGTTTTACATAAACAATGAGAAACCTACCTGATGTAGGAAATGAACACATGTTCTAGCTTTCAAGTCCATTAGTGAGATATTCCTATTTCTTTTCTAGGTTAAGAAGCAAATCTGTTCTGATGTGATGCCAAGTAAGTACATGATCTGATTGTTCCAGTTATCCTGTGCCAAAAAGAAGCAAAAAATGGGCTTTCCACGGATTATTGAACACAGTGTCAGTGTGCCTGAGAAACAAGCCACTATTAAAAGCTTTCTAGGCAATTTGAATCAGGTTGCTGAGCTTTGAAAAACATTCTACAGCCAAGTGTAGGAGACCCAAGGACTTGGAGAACATACACGCTCTGAGCTATTTCAAAAAATACAGCACTTAAGCCAACTGAGCTGTAGTCAGGGCAACACAGACATGAATCACATGAAGGTAGATTTTTGTAGAAGAGAAGAACAGGCAAAGGATGGAGTCATGTGCATTTGGAACATAGGACAAACATAAGCCCCGTTTATCTCAATAAAGTAAGCGCGGTTTGGGGGCATTCTGTGGGGCGAGATCATTTGTTGGAATTTAGATGAGGCCCAGAACGATCCATTGGATATCAAATTCACACATAAGCCTCTGCTAGAATTGTGCCAGAGTAAAGGCAATCCTGGAATTCCTCCAGGCAGTCCTACCACACCACCCACATGTCTGGTTTCTAGGTGAATGAACTGAAGAAAGATCAAGAAATACATGGTGGGTAAGAGGTAGGAGAGAAAGCCTGTGTAAATTAAATCAGATCTCCTCATACATAAACCAACTCAATTCTAAAGCCTCCTTTTATTTCTAATGTACAATAAGTGAGTTAAAGAAATATAATATTCTTGTTTCAGGAGTAGCAATAATTTTCTCAGCCAAAAAATGAAAGATAGAAAGTATTACCAGTATGCCTACGTCATGTGCTGCTAATGCTATTTTCTTCTTGAGGTGCTGAATTGTTCATTTTCCTGGGCAAAGCTCTAGGGTAGAGCTAGCAAAATATCAAGATAGCAGGTACACATGTGGAGCCATGAGGTGCCTTGCTCAGCTCTCCCTTCAAGAAAACGTGCTTTAAGGTGGGAGGCTGGGGAAAACCCTCCACCTGCTCTGTCTTCAAATGCACTGGGGCATTCATGTGGAGGCTACGTTTTCCCCAGGGCTGCTCCCAGCCTGTCACTGAGCAAGGCAGAAGTGCTAGCCCCATGCCATTCCTGCAGCTGGGTTTCCTCTAATGGGTAAACTTGGCTCCAGGGTTCGCCATCAGCATTATGGACATAATGCTCGTAGAGCTTGCCAGAGGCTGAGGCCCCTCCTACCACATCCTGCAACTTTGTCTCTTCTGTCACAGGTGTCAGAACTGCTCTCAGTCTGAGGATCGTCCCCCACATATTCCTGCTCCCTCTCTCCTCCTCTCCCCTTTATCCTTCCCAGGTCCCCCACCCCAGTCTCTCAAATCTACTTCCATCTTCAAATCTGCTTCTTGGAGATCATGAACAAAAGAGGATTTGCATTTGACAAGATCCCAAAGAGAGAGGAAGGGGATAATCCATGTAATTCTGACACTGGTCAACAGGTGCTTTTTTTTTTCTTTTGACCGAACACCTGATGGAGCTGTTAGAATTAAGTCACATACAAGGTGAGGTGACACAGACTGGCTTCCCCTTTTGGGGCAGTGCCTGGGAGGGACAGATGACTCATCATATTGTGGACGGGAGAGGGGAAGATCCTGGCTCCATCTTGGAACATAGGCTAATTAGGGGTGAGAAGGAATAGAAAGGTCCACACAAACAACCTCCCCCACCTCAACGTTTCTCAACTGAGATCGAGGTAAGAAATCAGCTCAGCAGAGAAAGACAAAGGTTGTGTGCGCAGTTCATGCCAGTTCCCTTTGCACTTTCCATTCGGGTTTCAGGGTCTACTTCTGGGACTCCTCATGTCTTTCAGGGTTGTCCTGAATGTTCATTTGTCCAGGATCCTTGGAGGGAAAAAATGGGGGAGTGTGCCTGGTTTCGTACCTCTGAAATGGAATGTCAGAGCTTCAGACCATTCCCTTATTTGTAGCTGGGAGAGTGTCAGTGCTAAAAGCAAAGGGAGGTGGGGCAGAGGGACCATGGATAGAACCCAAATGTGAGTCACAGCTACACCATCAGGTTTAGAACCGGTGAACTAAAAATCTTGGAAAATAATAATAAAATTATACTGTCTTCTGCCCTGTAGAAGGACTGTAGAGACAGATTCTCGCAGAAATCTTGCCTTGCTCCCACCCAGCCCACGACTTTTCTCACCACAAGGAAAGCACTGGTTAAGGAGGTGATTCAGGGAGGTCCATCGATGAGTGACCTCTCCTCGGCAACAGGGAAATACTTTCATCATTCAGGAAGGAACAGTGAGTTAGGAGGCAGAAGCTCTAGGTCCTGCTTTTAACGCTTCCACAAACTTACTACGTAGCTTTGAGCAAGGCATCAGGCCTCTCACCCTCAGTGTCCTGTGCAGCCAAAATGATTGATCTGTGAGGCAATGTAAGGCCCAGCTCTGCCATTCACTATATCACCATGTATTGTCCCAATAAAAAACTGGCACACGGAATATAACAATACAATTGCATGCTTGACATTGGGGTTGTCATTATAAATCTGACTAGCCATCTTTGCAGCACTGGCTCTTTCAAATGAAAACTATTTTCATAAATATTTCGTTTGAAACTCCCCATTTATCTGGAAGACTTAGTAACGCATCTTCTGTAGACACAGAAGCACATTATCGCCTGCTTACTTCAAAGTTAGGTTACCAGGCATGTTCATAAAAAAAAATAAAGCATATTACTTTAGTCAAACTTGACAGAGAGGATAGATTGCCTACAAAGAGGTTATTCTAATATAGCTCATAATTTTTTCAGGAGTATGCTAAATATATATATATATAAATATGTATACATAAACACATATACATGTTTATACATATACACATACACAAACATACACACATTTATATATTTATTAATGTATTTAACATCTCCAAAACATTAGCTACCAAACAGAATATTAGATTAAAATATTTTAAATTAAAAAGTTATTTAGAGAAAAATAATAGAACTCTCAAATAGCTTGTGTTGACCTCTTCCCTGAACTCTAAACATTAAACTTTATTAAGAGGGAAATAGTGCATATGCGGGACAAGCATGAGAAAGACAGCGACTCAGGAGTACGGAGTAAACAGAGCAGGCTCATTGTTCAAGTTCAGTGAGTGTAATTATCTGATAGCCATTTGTAGTTCCCATAAAATATCCTTTTTTCCCCACATTTGTTGCTGCTAGCGTTGAAAGAGAGGTCTAATCTTTTCTGCTTTTAATCCCTTTGTCAACCATCAGCAGCTAGTGGGAAAAAAAAAAAGGAAGAAAAAGAAAAGAAAAGAAAAAAAAAGAAAACAGAATCACTTAGGTTTGGCCTTCATGTTATCCTGTCCCCAGTTGCACTGAGAGGGGACAGATGGGTGACCAGCTGTCGTGACACAGGACCAGGGTCACGGGGCCCCCTGCACACAAAGCAGCGAGCGCTGCTGGGTCCTCAAGCCGCCTCTGCCTCTGAACAGCCTCGTTGGAGCCAGGCTCTCTCAGGCCGGCATCACCCACACTCACCAGCGAGGCTCTGAATGTTTTGTCTCAAACCAGGAATGTTAAAGGCTCTGGTTCTCTGCAGACAGTTAGGAACCATTTCACCATTGTTTGCTTCTATGCATACCCTGTTCAGCAGCCACTCTGTGAAGAGGAAACCTCAGTAACAGGAAGGGGAAGGACACTGCCGTGGATGCCTTTCTACCCTCCAGGGAGGTGATGTAAGAAGAAGGACTTGATAAATTGTAATATCCCGCTGGAGGAGTACCTCATTAAGAGAATAAAGAGGGCAACCTTCAGGAATAAAACCGCCTTGCAAAAACTGTAACAGAAAATTATGAAAGTTGCAGAGGCCTGACCTAATCGACGCCATCTTGCTTCTAACCTCCAAGCTGTCTTAGTTCATTTCTGGGCAAAGGCTGAACTAACTTTGGGAGAAACTTAGTTTTTTGTTTGTTTGTTTGTTTTTGTTTGTTTATTTAATTTAAGTTCTAGGGTACATGTGCACAATGTGCAGGTTTGTTACATAGGTATACATGTGCCATATTGGTGTGCTACACTCATTAACTCGTCATTTACATTAGATATTTCTCCTAATGTTATCCCTCCCCCAGCTCCCCACCCCATGACAAGCCCCATTGTATGATGTTCCCCACCCTGTGCCCAAGTGTTCTCATTGTTCAATTCTCATCTATGAGTGAGAACATGCGGTGTTCAGTTTTCTGTCCTTGTGAAAGTTTGCTCAGAATGATGGTTTCCAGCTTCATCCAGGTCCCTACAAAGGACATGAACTCATCCTTTTTTATGGCTGCATAGTATTCCATGGTGTATCTGTGCCACATTTTCTTTATCCAGTCTATCATTGATGGACGTTTGGGTTGGTTCCAAGTCTTTGCTATTGTGAATAGTGCCACAATAAACATACATGTGGGTGTGTCTTTATAGCAGCATGATTTATAATCCTTTGGGTATATACCCAGTAATGGGATCATTGGGTCAAATTGTATTTCTAATTCTAGATCCTTGAGGAATCACCACACGATCTTCCACAATGGTTGAATGGTTTACACTCCCACCAACAGTGTAAAAGCATTCCTTTTTCTCCACATCCTCTCCAGCATCTGTTGTTTCCTGATTTTTTAAAGATCGCCATTCCAACTGGTGCGAAATGGTATCTCATTGTGGTTTTGATTTGCATTTCTCTGATGGCCAGTGATGATGAGCATTTTTTCATGTATCTGTGGTTGCATAAATGTCTTCTTTTGAGAA
>NW_012104588.1:1614741-1617097 GCF_000951045.1 Mandrillus leucophaeus
TATGAACTTTAAAGTAGTTTTTTCCAATTCTGTGAAGAAAGTCATTGGTAGCTTGATGGGGATGGCATTGAATCTATAAATTATCTTGGGTAGTATGGCCATTTTCATCATATTGATTCTTCCTATCCATGAGCATGGAATGTTTTCCCATTTGTTTGTGTCCTCCTTTATTTCTTTGAAGAGTGGTTTATAGTTCTACTTGAAGAGGTCCTTCACATCCCTTGTAAGTTGGATTCCTAGGTATTTTATGGGAGAAACTTAGTTTTTAGTTTAACTGTGAAGCAAGATGATAACAGCCCTTTCCCAAAACAAGCCCCCTTCTTGACTGGGGGCCAGACTCACTATGTAGGATTAACAAATTAGCCACAAGATTAGAAATTATGGTTTAGGAGTCATGCAGCTAAACATGCAGCCAAACAAATTCAGAGTAATTTGAGTAATCATAAAACTCTGGTCTCCTGTACAGCCAGCTCTGTGTGAATTCGACTCTTTCTCTATTGCAATTCCTGTCTGGATAAGTAGACTCTGTCTGGGCAGTGGGCAAGGAGAACCTGCTGGCTGGTTACAGGAATACGTAGCAACAATGTATACTCTTTTCTTCACAACTCAAGACAATTTATCAATCCCATTTTACAAATTCGTTGAATACAGGACTGTCTTAACTGCTTATTCCAGTGGTTTTCAGTGTAGTCTGTGCATATTTATACACTGTTGGTGGGAATGCAAATGAGTCCAGCCCCTGAGGAAAGCAGTTTGAAGATTCCTCAGAGAACTAAAAATAGAGCTACCATATGACCCAGCAATTTTATTGCTGGGTATATACCAAAATGAAAATAAATCGTTCCACCAAAAGACACCTGGACTCATATGTTTATTACAGCACTATTCACATTAGCAAAGACATGGAATCAACCCAGGTGCCCATCAATGGTTGATTGGATAAAGAAAATCTGGTACATATATACCATGGAATACTATGCAGCCATAAAAAATGAGATCATGTCCTTTGTAGCAACATGGATGCAGCTGGAGGCCATTATCCTAAGTGAATTAACTCAGAAGCAGAAAACCAAATACCAAACATTCTCACTAATAAGTGGGAGCTTATCATTGGGTACACATGGACACAAACACGGGAACAATCAACACTGGGGGGCCAGGCGCAGTGGTTCACACCTGTAATCCCAGCACTTTGGGAGGCCAAGGCAGGCGGATCACTTGGAGTCAGGTGTTTGAGACCAGGCTGACCAACATGGTGAAACCCCATCTCTACGCATCTGTAGTTCCAGCCAATTGGGAGGCTGAGACAGGAGAACTGCTTGAACCCAGAAGGCGGAAGTTGTAGTGAGCCAAGATCGTGACACTGCACTCCAGCCTGGGCGACAGAGTGAGACTCCATCTCAAAAACAAACAAATAAGCAAACAAACAAACAAACACTGGGGATTCCAAAAGTGGAGAGGGTTCCAGTGGGGCAAGGGTCAGCAAACAACCTATTGGGTACTATGTTCACTACTTATGTGACAGGATCATTAGAAGACCAAAAGGATCATTAGAAGACCAAACCTCAGCATCATGAAATACACACATGTAACAAACCTGCACATGTACTCCCTGACTCTAAGATAAAACAAAACAAAAAGCTAAACCAAAATGGGGTCCCTGGACCAGTAACATCAGCAGTATCTGGAAGCCTGCTGGAAATGTAAATTCTCTGCTGTACCAAGACCTCCTGCATGGAAGACTTTGGGGTGATGCCCAGAAATCTGTATTTTAGCAAGCCTTCCAGGTGACTCTATTTGAAGTTTTTAGTATTTTAAGATTTTTGCTGATGTTTTTATAACAATATTGGTACTTTCAAATTCATATTATCAACACTCATATTTTCATATTCATATTTGTAAAATGTTTCATCCTACACATGAGAAAACACACCTAAGATAAAGCGAGTGGCCTAAAATCACCCAGCCAGTGGGTGAGAAGCCAAAATCTTCCAGTCCAGAATGTTTTTCATTCCATTACATTGAAATGCAGAATTAATGTTTCCTTTACCTAGGCATTAAAGGAGAGAATAGGGTTAAGCTCACCCAGGGAAGGTCACCTGGCTGGCCAGAGAGGTGGCCCCCACTTTGGGAAGTTTACTGTTCACAGCAGCCACACAGTCTTAGAGATCTATATTATCTGAAATCCAAAAGGAGAATCCAACCCTTTCCCAGACAGAGGGATATTAACCAGGCCCAGGGCCATCAGTGCCAGCCTCTCTCAACAGCTCATCCCCACTCTGTGCCCAGAAAGCCAATTCATAATGGGAATTCTGTTTTTTCCTGCAAAAGGTGAGGAGAAAATGAGAGAGAGAGA
>NW_012104588.1:1617147-1620312 GCF_000951045.1 Mandrillus leucophaeus
TTATCCTAAGTGAATTAACTCAGAAGCAGAAAACCAAATACCAAACATTCTCACTAATAAGTGGGAGCTTATCATTGGGTACACATGGACACAAACACGGGAACAATCAACACTGGGGGGCCAGGCGCAGTGGTTCACACCTGTAATCCCAGCACTTTGGGAGGCCAAGGCAGGCGGATCACTTGAAGTCAGGCATTTGAGACCAGGCTGACCAACATGGTGAAACCCCATCTCTACGCATCTGTAGTTCCAGCCAATTGGGAGGCTGAGACAGGAGAACTGCTTGAACCCAGAAGGCGGAAGTTGTAGTGAGCCAAGATCGTGACACTGCACTCCAGCCTGGGCGACAGAGTGAGACTCCATCTCAAAAACAAACAAATAAGCAAACAAACAAACAAACACTGGGGATTCCAAAAGTGGAGAGGGTTCCAGTGGGGCAAGGGTCAGCAAACAACCTATTGGGTACTATGTTCACTACTTATGTGACAGGATCATTAGAAGACCAAAAGGATCATTAGAAGACCAAACCTCAGCATCATGAAATACACACATGTAACAAACCTGCACATGTACTCCCTGACTCTAAGATAAAACAAAACAAAAAGCTAAACCAAAATGGGGTCCCTGGACCAGTAACATCAGCAGTATCTGGAAGCCTGCTGGAAATGTAAATTCTCTGCTGTACCAAGACCTCCTGCATGGAAGACTTTGGGGTGATACCCAGAAATCTGTATTTTAGCAAGCCTTCCAGGTGACTCTATTTGAAGCTTTTACTATTTTAAGATTTTTGCTGATGTTTTTATAACAATATTGGTACTTTCAAATTCATATTATCAACACTCATATTTTCATATTCATATTTGTAAAATGTTTCATCCTACACATGAGAAAACACACCTAAGATAAAGCGAGTGGCCTAAAATCACCCAGCCAGTGGGTGAGAAGCCAAAATCTTCCAGTCCAGAATGTTTTTCATTCCATTACATTGAAATACAGAATTAATGTTTCCTCTACCTAGGCATTAAAGGAGAGAATAGGGTTAAGCTCACCCAGGGAAGGTCACCTGGCTGGCCAGAGAGGTGGCCCCCACCTTGGGAAATTTACTGTTCACAGCAGCCACACAGTCTTAGAGATCTATATTATCTGAAATCCAAAAGGAGAATCCAACCCTTTCCCAGACAGAGGGATATTAACCAGGCCCAGGGCCATCAGTGCCAGCCTCTCTCAACAGCTCATCCCCACTCTGTGCCCAGAAAGCCAATTCATAATGGGAATTCTGTTTTTTCCTGCAAAAGGTGAGGAGAAAATGAGAGAGAGAGAGAGAGAGAGAGTGTGTGTGTGTGTGTGTGTGGGTGGGTGTGTGAGCTTGTGTGTGCGTTTAGTTACATTACTAAAATGTTAATCAAAATCAAGTTAAAAATGGCCCGATTTGTCCACCTGATAACTGAGCCATTTTGAGGAGCAGAGCAGAGAATGCAGAAAATAGCTCTTTGTAAACTAAATAAAGGCAAGCAGCAGTATTATTATCATTTACCTGTAGACATTCACGGTGTTGTAAGTTTTTTTGACTACATTTTACTAGGTTTATGGTACATACCCTTCAGAATTCAAGAAAGCTTTCAGCATTTAGTGTTTAGAGTTCTTTTAGATCTTTTAAACTGTCCTGGAGAATGAACTTGTTAACAGAACGTTACATCCACACACATTCACTCTTAAATATGTGTTATGGAGTATCTACCAAGAAATCCCGTTGGTTTAGTCGTGGCTGCAACAGCATGGTTTCGGGATAAGGGAGCCTCTGCAGAGAGCAAGGGTGCTCAGATCCAGAGTCCCTGACTCTGTTCTCTGTCACAGCTGTGGTTCTCCACAGCTGCACTGGGCAACTTCCTTCCCTTCCCAGTCTGGCAAGTCCTACCTGGGTTCATTTCTTTCTCATTCATGGTGTCTGGAGCACTTTGAGTATTTTGTGATTATTATTATTACTATTATTGTTTTTCTTGTTCAGGGAAAATTTCCCTTTCTACCCATAATACTATTATTTTTGGGCCACTTGTCTAGTCTGCGACTATTCCCACCCATTCCCTACCCACCCATTGCCTCTCCAGTCCCTGCACATTGAGGACACCCCACTTCCCTGACACTAGCTTTCCTTGGTGAGAAGTCACACATTTGGGTTTTCATCGTCATTATTTTTTACCCTTCCTAAATGTTTTTTGAGTGCAGAAATGTGTACAAAATTTAGAAAAGATAAATTGTCTACTTTTATTTTGAACCAACTAGTATTTAGTTTATGAAAGTTGAGAATTCAAAACTCCAGTTGTTTTTGAATCTTTAAAGTTCAGTTTACAAACTTTCTTATTCTATTCTATTCTACTTAGCAGATTTTCACAATAATTTCTAGAGGGCCTGGGAATAATGTTGGTTCCATTTACAGACCTAGATAAACCCCATCCATCCTGGCATATTACTCTACTAAGTTAGCATTTCTACATCTTATAGTTTTTACTGTAATTTTGTTATTTGTCTTAACAAATAAAACTTTCCCCATCCTAAATAACTATTGTAATATAAAAATACACTTAATAAGGAGGGCCTTAATTATCTTTGATATTCTAATATAATGCCCAGACTTAGCATGATTTTATCTTAAGACCTGAAGTTTAAGTCAATGACTCAAACATATATTTTAAATGAACATTATAAGGTTGTCGGTTCAACAGGCCAAATCATTCCAAGTACCTCAAAATGTTTGATTTGAGAAGTTTGTCATGAGAAGCGCATTAAATGCATATAGATTCCAGTTTAATACAATGATGGCCAATGTTTATTGAACACCTTTTTTTTGTGCCAGGCATTCTTCTACATTGTTATTATTATTATTATTCTTTGAGACAGGGTCTCACTGTGTCACCCAGGCTGGAGTGCAGTGGTGTGATCTTGGCTCACTGCAACCTCCGCCTCCTGGATTCCAGTGATCCTCCTGCCTCAACCTCCTGAGTAGCTGGCACTACAGGCATATGCCACCACAACCAGTGATTTTTTTTGTGCTTTCTTGTAGAGATGTTTCACTATGTTGTCCAGGTTGGTCTCAAACTTCTTGACTCAAGCAATCTGCTTGCCTTGGCCTCCCAAAGTGCTGGGATTATAGGCATAAATACATTATTA
>NW_012104588.1:1620869-1622943 GCF_000951045.1 Mandrillus leucophaeus
TCAAAAAGTGTAACTTTGGTTGGAATAGAGAGGAATTGAACCTTCTTTTATTCCCTTGTGGATTATGTTGGAGACGTAAATCAATATTAAGAACTGTATGTAAGAAAAAGAAAATTCCAAAATTTGCAATGGAGTATATTGGTAAAGGATAGCATAATTTTAGCCATTTCCAACTCATCTTTCTTTCAACATTCATTACCAAATATTTACTGAGCCCCTACTATGGGTCAAATATGGTTCCAGGTGATTTGAGATATACAAGTGAACCAAATGAACAAAGGCAGATGATAAACAATCACCATAATACAATGGTAATTTATATAATATCCCAGAAAAGACGAAATGCTATGGCAACAGGGAACAGTGGAGTAGGGTAGTGGGGGAAGAAGAAAGGCAGTGGTTACTATTTAAATAGGGATGTCTGGGAAAGCCTCACTGAAATGGGATAATTTGAGCAAAGATAAGAAGGAAGTAAAGGGAGTTAGCTATGCAGATATGTAGAGGAGAGGTTTCTAGGCAGAGAGGAGCTGCAGCCAAGGCATAATTGAGGACAGCAAGAAGCCATTATGCCGGATCAGGGATGAGGAGAGCTCTAATGGGGGCAATTCAAGGAGGGCCTGGTGGCCTTTATGAGTGTTGGCTCTTCCTCAGAGGAAACTAGGGAGCCATTGTAGGGTATTGGGCAGAGCAGTGACATGATCTGATTTATGTTTTCAGAGGGTCATGTGTTTGGAATAGACATTTAAGGGGCTACATGGAATCACAAATTGTCTATGATCTAGGCGAGGGAGAATGGTTTGAGCCAGTATGGAAGCAGTAGAAGGAGTGAGCAGCGATTAGGTCTGAGGTAGCCTTTGAAGGTAGAGCCAAGAGCATTTTTGACATTGGATATGTGATATGGTGTGTTTTATTTATAAAACAAACATATAGTTTGGTGGAATATTTCCAACTCTGTCTATTGAAGGAATTTCCAGAACTAAGACAGATTTTTCAGCTTTTGAATGAAAGGGTCAAATTGCAGTGCATGCAATTTTACATTTTACTTGTTTACAACTTGTCATTTTATTCATGGTTGTGAATGGCTCAGACTTTATGATATGCGACACAGAAACGGTTTCAAAGACCCCAACAAAACCTACTCATATTCCACATTGAGATAATCATTTAAATTGAACAGAAGCACATTCTTCATGGTCTTTGGAAGCAGCTCAGCTCTTCATGACTGGGACTCAAACAGAGGCAACACAGTTTTCATTTGAACGTGTTGTTCAGATATAGCAATGATATAAAAGAATATTGAGCTGGGGGTAATTTTTAAGCATTATTATTACTTTTTTTTCTGATAAGAAGGATATCTGCTTACCATTTAAAGAGACTCAAATTGTTACAGAAATATGTAATAGGGAAAGGGAGACTCTCCTGTAATCTTGCCCAACAGTTTGGTGAAGGTGCTGAAGGGAGAAAAGACAGCTGGGCTGGAACGCGTCTTCCTGCAGACGTTTTGAAACCCCTCTGAAGTTTAATCAAGGGAGTCGTTGGGATTGCTCTGGCCACACACAGGCTGTAATTCGTTTGCGCTTCGGCCTTGATTTGTTGGCCCAGGCTGATGCATTTCTGAGTGCCCAGGAGAAGCACAACAACTTAGCCCCCGCTAGGCGAGGGATGCCGGGCAAGTCCCAGAAAGGTTCTGTTCCCTCCGGTGCAGGCAGCGCCGTGAGGCTCAATCTGACTGCTGCTGGCTCTTCTCAGGCCCACCGCCTCTCTGCTCCAGACCGGGAGGATTTGATGCCCTTCAAAATGTAGAGTCTATTGATCTGTTTTCTAGGCAACGAATGCCGAAGCCGTGTCCACTAATGTGACTGCAGAAGGTTAAATATGGATTTGGCAAGAATTATGAGCTGCCCACAAATGTTTTAGAGATGATCTGAAATGCAGACATAGAGAAAGGGGCAACTCAGGGGCGGGTTTTGTGGGCACGTGTGCATCTCCCAAGGCGAAAGTTATGTCCTCTGTGTTTAATTGGCTTTGCAGTGTGCTGGATCTTCAAAATACAATACCCATACCTGAAAAATTA
>NW_012104588.1:1623487-1637031 GCF_000951045.1 Mandrillus leucophaeus
GTGTAAAATGCTGATAATCACAAGTCACTCACATGACATGTCACAGGGTTGCTTGGTGTGTTACAAGAAAACTATATGAGGTAGTAAATTGCAAATGATAAAACTCACTAAAGACGAATTATTAATATTGAAACATTTCTACCTTTATTTGAATATTACCATTAAGAGAACCTGTTTGAGAAAAAGTCCTAAAACGGAGTTTGGAGCTCTCCTCGAGTAAAAGAGATGTGGAAATGATGGGAAAGTTCAGGCTTCTGGATTTAGGCATTAGCCCTGGAGACAAACTAAACAGGGAAGGGAATTTTTTCTAAACAGGCTTATGGATAAGTAGATACCTCAGAGATGTGTCTTTGACTTTTCAGGCTGCTGTAATTGATTTATTGTGTCTGTGTGAAGTTTGTGTGCAAATGTGATATTAACCCGTAATTATACTCTAAAAGTGTGAATTATATAGGCAATTAAATGTTATGAGACTGAAAGGTGATGCTATCCCAGAGGAATGGTTTTGTAGGATCAGACTTCTATTGTGTGTGTTGGTTTCCAGAATTAAAAACAGCACCTTACTCCCTCACCAGCTCCACTGGAAAAGTAACATGGGTCTGCGTGATTTAGAAAACTTTCTCTTCTGCTGGTTGTAGGGTGGGGCTTAAAATGAAAAATGAAACACTGCTTGTCTCGATGATCATATCTAAAAGCATATGATGTGCCAGCAGATACAGGAACAAGAAGTTCTGCTGGTTTTTTCTCTGGCTTTTTTAAGAGGGTGAGGTAGAGATAATATTCTTTCATCTTCTGTACAGTTCTAAGGGCGTTGTGGATTCTCAAAAATTACTGAACTACCCATGACAGTTTCAAATCTGTGGCATGGATGGTTTAATAGATTTCACCAGTTATTTGCTTCCTGAATGAATATTCAGCTTTTGTCAAGTTCAGGAGAACAGAGCACTTTAAAAATCAGGAGAGTGACAAAGCATATTTAGTTTGTGGATGAATGACAGTAACTGCAGATGCAGCAAGTAGAACCAAATCAAAAAGTCATTAGAAATGCTAGTTGATGCTAATTGATTTAATGTGTTGGAATATCTGAGAGTTCAAAAGTAGCTTCGAATAAGCTGCTTTGTGATTGTAAGCCAGCTTCATCACTTACCAGAGGGAAACTTTGGGAAGGTTGCCTAGTCCCTCTGAGCTTCAGTCTCCTCATTTGCAAAATGAAGGTAGACCTATTATAAGGTTTCCATAAATTATTACAGTTAAGGTACCTGAAAGTATACCTAGAACATCACACTCTCTCATTAATGCCAGCTATTATTTAAATATTTTAGCAAAATAATTTAAGCAAGGAAATCTCTTCATATACTGAAATTCCTTGTAAAGCCAGAATAAAAACAATGTGTTCAAAATCTTTGGTTGGCTTTTTTTTTTTTTTTGGACAGCGCCTTGCTCTGTCACCCAGGCTGGAGTGCAGTCATGTGAGCTCACTGCAGCTTTGAACTACTGGGCTCAAAGGATCTTCCCACTTTAGCTTCCTGAGTAGCTGGGATTACAGGCACATACCACCATGCTTGGCTAATTTTTATTTTTTAATTTTTAGTAGAGATGAGGTCTTACTATGTCACCCAGGCTGGTCTTGAACTCCTGAGTTCAAAGAATCCTCCCATCTTGGCCTCCCAAAGTGCTGGGATTATAGGAGCCCCCGTGTCCAGCTGTCTGTTGGCATTTGTATTGTGACATTTGGCACAATTGTTATGTTAATAGAATTGCTGAGAAAAAAGGGTATTGTGCTAGGTGGACCCACGCTTCATTTTTCCTGCATCCCAGCCCTCACTGTGATTTAAAGAGGGACACTGACATGTAACAGTAGAAGATAATGCTGATGTGTAACCACTGGGCTTGAAATGTTCCTTACACATAGTGTAAGATAGGCGTGCAGCAAATTCCCATTAGACAATTCATTTTCAAAACAACCTCTGCTATTGCTATCCCAGTTGCATATACAACATATATGGCATCTGGCCAAAAACCATATCCCAAGAGTCTCTCTATCTACGTGGAACTGACTCCTTCTCCATCCTATCAGACATACCTCTTTCTTTCATTTTTTCTGTTTCCTCCTTTCCCTCTCACAGTTTTACCATACTCTTTGTTTTCTTTAATTTTTTGTTCTTTTTTCCCTGTCATGTCTGAAGTTTTCCAAAAAAAGTTGTAGCCATCCTCTACTACCAGTTAAGTGACAGAAACACAGAAATTAGGCTTTCCTTGGCAGAGTATGCTTTACTCAATAAAGAAAGGAGAGCGTAATTTGGCCCTTCTAAATGTTAAAGTCACTGCACATATCTTTTGTTTGAATTAATCATGGTTTCCAGTAATTGTTGAAGTGAAGATTAACTTATTTATTTCTGTAATTCTTCCTGCCAGCATATGAAGACAGCAAATGGTAACTTGATCCTAGCCAAAGACTCCAAAAAAAAAGTAGTGGTGGGTTGTGCTTCTGTTGCTCTGGGGTTATACATTTCTTAGTGCTCTTTGGAAAAATAAATGGAGATACCAATAGGCATAATTATCACAAAGCGAAGGAGGGAAGGAACAATGAAACTGACGTGAGAAGAACTGCGCATAGGTTGGCACTTCCGAACGTGAAAGTGTTGCTGCTGGGGAGGAACAGAACATACCGCTTTGGGCTGAGCTCTAATCCTGCAGAACAGGAGACCCGGGGAGAAGGGGAAGAAAACGTGGGTGTAGCACAAAAGAAGCAGAAAGAAAATGAAGCAGTTTCCAAGGAACAGGTGACTAGGACTCACCTAGTTGTGAAAACAGATCAGCTTCTCCTCCGAGTTCTGTTTTACTGTTGAGTAAAGTACAGTGACTCCTTAGACACTGCCACAGAACCTTGTCATGATGAATTGTCCTTCTCCTTAGCTTGCAGTAATGGGATTGTATACTTCCTTCTCTAGCTAGACTGGCAGCCTGTCCCCATGTGCTGTTCCTCAAGTTGTGCAACTGCACAGCCATATTTTCTTCCTTGTTCAAAGGGTGTGCATGTGGCCTTGGAGACTTCACTGTTTTGAGCTGAAGTCAGTCTCTCTTATTCTGGTCTCAAGTTTCAGTGGGTATCTCCCTGTATTCCAGGCACATTTTCCAGTTGTAATTTTTCTACTTTCTACAATGCTTAAAAGTCAATGGGAATTGATCAAGATGTAAGAAAAACTGAGTTGTCTTTGGAATGCTTTCACGCTTTGTGATGGCCTTCTTAGAATTAGGACATGGAGAATGTGTCTGCCTCTTTAGGGCCCACACTAGGATGTGTGGGACTCTGGGCAAGTATTTTTTTGTGTGGGTCTCCCATTTATACAAGCAATTCCTTTGAAAAATGCTTTGCAAAATTTTAAATGTATATGAGATTTAGTGATTGATCACTGAAGATTTAGAATGATGGGTAAAGAGGTACTGATGTATTTGTTTATTGTCCAGACTACTTGATAATTCTTTGTACCATCCCAACACTTTCCTTCTGGATCCAGAAATCATCTCTTCATATTAGTTATTGTCAAGTGTGCTGTTCCTGGATAATTCATATTTCCCACTGTGAGAAAAGGGTAGCAATTGTGTTATTATTCAAGACCTATAGCTTGTCAGAACCTGTCTGTGTTGAGACATTCTGATTCTTCTTGCCTCTAAAGTCCCCAATGCTATTTGTTTCATGCTGGCTACATCATTACTCACGATGCTGTACCATCCATCCTGCTGCCTGTGAATACTGGCTTCCAATGGCTTTTTCAGAGGTTGTGCCCGTATTTCTTTGAAGATGACCACAAATGTACAGAGTATGCAGGAAAATGTGCACAGTCATTTATTTTATGGTCATGTTAAATTTACCCTTTGGAACTTTATGGTATAAATATAGAACAACACATTTTCCAACCATGTCGTCTCTTGAACCCTTGAGGCTGTAATGACAGCATTCCTAAAATGTGATCTCTTTTCATGTTGACTGCACCCCTGGTTTCCTCACACTGTTTCCAGTGGTGGAGCGAGAAGAGTGATCGCATCTATGCAAGGAATCCCTGACCCTTATCTTGCTCAGCTTAACCTGGGAGGGTCAGGCACCCCATCAGCTGGAGGAAAGAATGAACATGGATTGGAAGAGCCTGCTGGTGTTGCAGAACAACCATCTGGAAAGCCCTTGGAGGAGGTGGGTGAAGCCACCCTCGAGCACTGTGGTGCAGCCTGCAGAGGGGTGGGGCGATGGCCCTGGGTTTCAGCAGTAGCAAGTGCACAGCATAAACCTTGCCTGCCACCGCGGGTGCTGCAGAGCAGAGGCAACACCACAGTAGCAGCAAGAGGGATAACTGGGGAGGCAGGAAACCTCACATGCAGCTCGAACCCAAGGGCTGGGGGATGGCTGTTGGGAGCCCAGAGTCCTGAACTCATCCTGTGACCAAGTGAGTGAGAATCATTCAAAATCAGGATGTCAGCACCATTCTGGTGGCCCAATCACACACCATCCCATGACAGCAATCCTGTGCCAGTCAGCAGAATCAATCCACTCCCTAGGCTGCTTTTCTGGAACTGGAAGTCAGCCCCAGGGCCCCAGGATGACCTTGCAGGCACGATTTCTGGAGCTCTTTGGAATGTCAAGCCCACCTCGTGCATAAGAAAGTGGGTTGGAAAGAACTCTAAAGGGGAGAAAGGGGGACTGGGTACAAGCAAATCCCCATTTGGGCTCAGGAAACCTGCCCAGACCACACTACCAGCTCCAGCCAGGCCCAGGAACCAGAGGGTTGGGGGTGGGAGGGGGTCCTCAGAAACTATCATGAAAGACATTTTCGTGGGCCCCTGAATCGTGAGGACTGAGGGAGGAGCCCAGCTCACCTGGGTCTAAAGCGAGCCCTGCTGTTTGTTTTTCTGCAACAAAAAGGAGTGGAAAGGATAAAACAGAGGGTAGGCGTGGAAGAGATGAGGTCAAGTATGAACTGCTCTTGGAAGCCTGAGTTCTGATAAGGGCTATCCACAGGTTGGCCCCTATTCAAGGGCTAACAGTTTTTCATCAAATAATTGAGCTAATATATAAACAGTTACAGCAGCAGCAACAGCAGCAACAAATGCTTCTATAATGAGGCTCTACCAATTCTGCACTGGTGGGAGAAAACGCAAGAAAGGACATTATTCGGTCAATGCACAAAACTAGAATATGATTGTTAGAGTAGAAAAAATTATTGTATCAATGCAAATGTATGAAGTTGATAAGCCCATGGTGGTTGTAGAAAAGAATATCCCTTAGGATACACTGAAGTATTTAGGGGTAAAAAGCAATGTTCAGAAAAAAATTATTTATCTGTCTATCAATTATCTGTCAGTCTATTAATCTACTAATCTATTGATCATCTATCATCTATTGCAAATGACAAAGCAAATGGGAATAAACTGTTAACAGCAGCAAAATCTGGGTAAAGGCTAAATGGATAGATGATCTTTGTACTATTTTTATTTTTGCGACTTTTTGTAATGTTAAAAATTATTTCCAAATAGAAAGTTAAAAAGGTTATCTCAACACAATGTATCAATTCTGGTAAAATTAGTTATAACAATGTTTTCTTTCTTTCCCTTCCCCCATCCTCCCTTTCTCATCCCCCACCCCCTTTCTTTTCTTCCTCTTTCCATTTTCCCTTGGCATCATATAAATGAATACAGTTAGGAAACTTCTGGCATACTGGCATGTTCCACAGATTAAAAGAATTTAAAATTAAAGAATTAAAGGTAAGTATTGGCTAGATCCAGGATGGGTGAGATGGCAACAGAGTTGCAAGCAGAGGCAAGAGGATTCAGAACTTGACTTTGTGTTTCTGTAGCTAATACAAAAGTTGTGTAGAGAACTTGAGTAAAAGAATCACAATAGGCTGGGCGCAGTGGCCAATCCAAACACTTTGGGAGACTGAGCCGGGCGGATCATCTGAGGTCAGGAGTTCGAGACTAGCCTGACTAACATGGTGAAACCCCATCTCTACTAAAAATACAAAATTAGTCAGGCGTGGTGTTGTGCGGCTTCCCTTCCCTTTCTCCTTCCTTCCCTTCCCTTCACTTCCTCCTCCCTTCCTTTCCCTTCCCTTTCTTTCTTTCCTTTCTGGCTCTATTGCCCGGGCTGGAGCTCTCTGCAACCTCCGCCTCCTGGGCTCAAGCAATTCTCCTGCCTCAGCCTCCTGAGTAGCTGGGATTACAGGCATGCACCATCATGCCTGGGTTCTTTTCGTGTGTGTTTTTAGTAGAGATGGGGTCTTTCCATGTTGTCCAGGCTGGTCTCGAACTTGTGAGCTCAAGTGATATGCCCACCTGGGCCTCTCAAAGTGCTGAGATTATAGGTGTGAGCCACCGGGCCAGCCTAGAATGTCCATATTTCTAATCTAATGGTTGCCAAGGGCATCACAGCATGCCATAGTGGTTAGTAATGTGGGCTCTGGGAAAAAAGAGTTTGAGTTTAAGCTAAGCTTTTGCACTTCCCACCTGGGTGATCTTGGATAGATGGCTTCATTTCATCATGTATCAGCTTCTTCACCAGTAAATGGCACCTGATAGGAATATCTTTGCCTGAAAGTACCAGAAAGTATGACTTACAGTAGCTTAAACAAAGAGAAACCTAGAGAGCAGGTGCTGTTGATCAATAGTGTGAGAGAAATGAGGTTTTTTGTCTCTGCCATACCGTGTGTGCGATTCTACTTTTCACACAAAAAGAAGGGAAAAGAGTCATGGGAGAATTTTAGCTGAGTCGGCCTTTTTGTCAGAAAATCAACGCTTTTCTCAAATTTCCAATAAGCAGAAACACACTTATGGGCCTGATTTGTGTCTTCTGACCACCTTTGCTTGAATTTGGGAGAGAAAGGAGATTATAGATATGGCTTAAATCAGACAATCAAGAGTATGGGTTATAATGTGTTACAGGATTCTGAATATTAAATGAGCTAATGGCTGTAACGTTCTTAGAAAAATTCACAAGTGCTCAATTGTTAGCTTGTTATCATATTCGTAATACTAATAGAAGTAGAATTTTTGTGTACATATTGAAAATATCATCATAAATAATTTTGATAAAACCTGTGGAAACAGGGAAAATGGATGAAGTCAACAGCTCCCTCCTTAGTTTCACCCTTGGAGAAGGCTTAGAAGGAAGCGAAGCATTGAGGTGTGAACCACCTGCGTGCTTACAAACACCAGTGGTTGACCCCCTCTGTAGGCCAGGTAGGAGTGTGGGACCTGCTACGATTGAGAAGGGCTTGTAGATTTCAAAGAGGATGCTGGGATTCCAGAGTAGCACAAGTGGCTGCACTTATTTACTTATTTTGATTATAATAATATATATGGTCATCAGTTTCTCCCTGATTTTCCATGTGGATGGGCTATATTTATTTTCTTGGGGTTGGCTCAAAGTAGACACAACAATCTTTGCCTTGAACATTTTCAGTGAGCCATGTTGCCCCTCCTGGAAGTGGGGGTGATTTGTCTGTCCACTGGGGTTCCATGGACACAAGTACACCCACATTTTATTGGTGGCTCTTTTCCAAGTTGCTAGCTTGGCGCTTTTCAAAATGTGCTGAATGGCTGTTTGGAACTTGTCTCTGCTGACTCCACTGGGCTCGGTTTCAAATCTCTCCTAATCCACTAATGAACCTTTATTAAAGTGGGAGACAGAGGGTGAATCAGTCTTTGGATGCATTATTAAAATAAAGTAGGAGCAGTGAAATGATCAAAAGAGAACAATAACAAAGGAAAGCTCAGTCTCTCCACCACCCTCTATTCAGTTCTTTAAAGCTGATATTTTGGGGGAAGAAATGTCAATATTATTAGATTAGTTTTCAGTAGTCTTTAATTTTGTTTTATTTTAACTTTAATTTTGTTTTATTTTTCAGGGAAGCTCACGAAGAGACTGTCATTCACCAGCAAACTCCTGCCCCCTCACTTTTTCTTTTTTGCAATTGGAAGTTCAGGTTGAACTGCTCTGTAGTTATTCACCCACTTCTGCTGGTCAAAGGCCCACGAGGATTTAAATGACTAAATAGGCCATAAAATGCCAACCTTTTAGAAGTCTCAAAAATGTCTGCTGGATCAAACAGTCAGCATGAACCACCCTTAGATTCCTCTGCCACCCACTTTGCTCCCTGTGTCTGGGACACCCTGAGTCCACAGTGACTCTGTGCCAAACTATAAAGAAACCACCATGTACCTTTTCAAAAATGTCCACTTGTCCTTAAAGTCACGAATCAAGGAAGAGATGGCTTCCAGATATGCAACTCGACTTCCGACAGCCATCACCCTCTAAAATTTCCCTGTGTTTTCACTGAAGTCATGCAGCCACTTCTGCTGGTTCCTGGCTCACATAAACATTGAGCAAGTTACTTTCCATTAGACCCAGAGGATGGACTAGGATAGACTTCTGAATGCCTGAAAATTCCTGGTCCTCAACAAACCTGTGTTCTGCTCAATAATTTATTTTGTAAGAAGAAGTTACAATAAGTCTAGTCATTAAATCAAAAGAGAAAAACCTTAATTAAGTATAATATTGTTGGTACTTGTATTTGTCCGTTCCATTTCTTCATTAACTTTTTGATTGGTAAAATAAAGATCATTACACAAATCTATTCTCAAATGTAGCCATGGATGATTTGATTTCTCTTTCTCTCTTTTCTCTCTCTGTGCATATATATATACATACACACACACACACATATATATACACACACACACTCAGAACAGAGTTGTCTCTCTATACACACACAGAGCATGTATATATGTGTGTGTATATATATGTATATGTGTGTATGTGTGTATATACATTTATATGGAGAGAGAGAAAGAGAGAGAGAGAAAATAGAGAGAGAGAGAAAGATGCTCCTCAACTTACGATGGGGTTATGTTTTGATAAACCCACCGTAAGCTGGAAATATTCCAAGCCAAAAATGCACTGAATGCACCTAACCTTTCGAACACCGTAGCTTAGCCTAGTCCACTGCAAATGTGCTTAGACACTTAACTTGTAAATGCGTAATATTTACATTGGTCTACAGCTGGACAAAATCATCATCACAAAGTCTATTTCATAATAAAGTGTTGAATATGTCATGTACTTTATTGAATTCTGTACCGAAAATGAAAAACAGAATGGTTGTACGGGAACTTGAAGTACAGGTTCTACTGAATGTGTTTCACTTTCACACCATTGTACAGTTGAAAACGTCGTAAGTTAGGGACCATTTGTGTATATACCTAT
Organism: Mandrillus leucophaeus; assembly: GCF_000951045.1. Taxonomy (NCBI): domain Eukaryota; kingdom Metazoa; phylum Chordata; class Mammalia; order Primates; family Cercopithecidae; genus Mandrillus; species Mandrillus leucophaeus. The sequence continues at coordinate 1,632,741 of NW_012104588.1, forward strand.
ATGAGATATATGTAAATAAGATATATATGTAAACAACATATATGTCAATGAGATATATAAAAACATATAAATAATACATAGATCTCCTTGTTGAATCCTACTGTGTACAAGACATAATTTTTTATGCTGGGATTCATCAGTGAAGAAAAGGAAGGAAAGCTCTCGGCTTCACAGAGCTCATACTCTGGTGAGGGAGACAAAAATTATATAGAATATAAGAAGGTGAGAGCCGGGCACGGAGGCTCATGCCTGTAATCTCAACACTTTGGGAAGCCAAAGTGGATGGATTACTTGAGGTCAGGAGTTCAAGACCAGCCTGACCAACATGGTGAAACCTCATCTGTACTAAAATTACAAACATTAGCCAGGTGTGGTGGTACATGCCTGTAATCTCAGCTACTTGGGAGACTGAGGCACGAGAATCACTTGAACTCAGGAGGTGAAAGCTGCAGGGAGCTGAGATCGTGCCACTGCACTCCAGCCTGGGTGACAGAACGAGACTCCATCTCAAAGCAAAAAAAAAAAAAAGAGAAGGGGGTAAGTACCGTATGCAAAAGCAGAGCCAGGTGGGGCACAAGAGTCTTGAAGAGTTGTCATTTACCCGTTTAGATGATATGGTCAGAGAGGCCTCCCTGAAAAGGTAATGTCTGAGCAGAGACTTTCGGGCGGAGAGAGAACAGGGTGAGAAGATCTCTGGGGGAGGAGTAGAAAGTGCAAAGACGCAGGCAGCGATGAGCCCCATCCGGTTGGGACAGAGTGAAAAAGGGGTTCAGCTGGAGGGACCTGAGAGGTGAGGGTGGCAGGGCGGGTGGAGGTGTAAGCTCAGCAGATGGTGGACACCCTGGAGGGCACTGTGAGGCTCTGGTTCTCGCTCTGAGTGATTTCAAGGTCCATTGCATGGTTGCAGCAGAGAAGAGAACAAGACTTATGACCTGGTTTCTCTTGAAGAGGATCATTCAGGTAGGCGCTTTGAGGGGGAAAAAACAAACAAACAAACAAAAAAAACGTAGGAGGGTCTGGGAGGATGTAGAAAGCCCTATTTGTAAGGCTTTGTGATCTGGGTATATGTCCACTGAGCAGTGAACTTACCGTCTCAAGTTCTGTATTCTAGTTGGGACTCTTCTGCTAACTGCTGGAGGGTATTGGCACAATCCCCTTACTGATTTATTCAGAAGGGAAATAGAAGTGAACACTTAGTATTTAAGTTTGAGCCAATTTCTTCTTAATCCCTATGATCTGGAGCCTGCTAGGATCCTCAAGTTTGTGTCTCTTTTTTTCCAACACCAGAGCATGTGTCTTTGCTTGCCCCACCTCTGTCCTCAGTTTCTTTACTAACAGCGCTGACTTCCCTTCCCAATCCTCTCAGCACATGCAGAAGACAAGAAGCAGAGGACAATGGCTTTGCTAAACTCTGAATTGTTCCAAAGTTCGAAGTTGTAACCCATGAGCTATCTCTTTGATGAAAGCAGTCAAAACTGGATGTTAGAAATATTTTGGAGGTTAAAGGAAGAGCGACTTGCACCTCCCTACCACTGAACTGTTTAATATTCTAGAATTTATGTTACACCGTAAAAGACAGACAACTCTGTCTGCAGTTCTGGGACTGGGATATGCCTGTGCATACACGCATCTGCTCTGTTTTGGTTTCACTTCACTTTAGTTATTTGATTTGGTGTCTGCAAAACCCCGTGTGCACATTTTTATGAGCCTTGGGACAATTTACTGCCAAGCTTGCTTGAACTCTAAAATATGCCTCCAGTTTTGGAAAACCACAAATTATTTACCAAGGAGGCAAGGAAATGGAGGTCACTGGGCTCATTTCTTACATAATTTTCAACTTCCCTTTTGAGGCCTGACATCTCCCGGCAGTCACAGTGATGTCTTCCTTAGATAGATTCAATAATGGGGAAGAACAGGTGAAAAGTGGTGAAAGTTGCTAACTGCTGTGTTCCTCTGCTTGCTTTTCATGCTGTGTGCCAGGAATCAAAGCTGCAGGAGTGGAAGGTAGATGTAAAGTAACCCCTTTTCCTAGGTTATTGTGTTTATAAAGCGTTAAATAAGAAATGCTAAAAAAACCAAAACAAAACAAAACCCTCTACTTTGTGGGAAGCAAAGTTATTTAAGGTATGAAAACAACAGTATTAACCTAAAACAATAGAATAAATGATCACTAAAATGAAAGTACAGAACAGGTATAGAAAGTCAATCTTTGAAACATCAGCCGGTATCAGTTTCTTTCAAGATAATTCAAGGGTGATTAACATGTAACTAGCAAATACATTCAACACACAAGAGAAAAAGTGTGAGGATAAAAGGGGGCGATAAAATAAGTAGGGGAATGAGGGATGACCACAGATCAAATGGAAAGGATGAGGAAAGAGGAAAATATAGCTCCTATGTGTCCAGCTTGGAAAGATAATGACTCAATTGAGTGAATAGGGGAGACAAATTGAGGGTTCAGGGATTTTTATTTTTATTTATTTTTGAGATGGAGTGTAGTTCTGTCGCCAGGCTGGAGTTCAGCGGCCTGATCTTGGCTCACTGCAACCTTTATCTCCCAGGTACAAGCAATTCTCTGCCTCAGCCTCCTGAGTAGCTGGGATTACAGGCATGCACCCCACACCTGGCTAACGTTTGTAGTTTTAGTAGAGATGGGATTTCACCTTGTTGGTCAGGATGGTCTCAATCTCCTGAACCTCATGATCCACCTACCTTGACCTCCCGAAGTGCTGGGATTACAGGCATGAGCCACTGCGCTTGGCTGGAACTCACGAATTTTTAAAGACATGGCAACATTATCGTTGTATGGGTTTACTTATGACAGATGGGTACATAGGTCTGTCTAAAGGGGCTGGGATACTTTGTTAGGGTTTTAGGAATTTTTTTTCTGCTAAATTCTCTTTTTCCTTTCTTCCAAGGAGGCAGGGTAAGGAGAGGTACTAGGTGCTGGTGGATTGTTTACCTTGGAGATTACCGCCTTACAGAGGAAATAGCTGGTACCTCAGCAGGGACCTCTTGGTGGGCCTCAGAGTTGTGAGTTGAGCACTTGGAGCAGGGAAACATTGGATGTTTTCATGACATCGGTAGGATTTAATTCAATCAACGAATAGGACCCAGAATTAAATTAGCTGAGACAGTGGGGGAAGAGGGGCAGAATCCCAACTGTGCTTAGTTATAATTTCAGATGTAGAATAAAGAGTGCTCCAGGAAGCACAGCTTCAGGCCAATGATGAGATTTTGAATCCCTTCATGTTTATGATTTCATTTTTTTCCCTTCATGCTTATGATTTTAATTATCTCTGTTTCCCAAAGTGATTAGCAGAAACAATTTAAGATGAAATGAATATATGTGCTGGAAGGGGAGGCAAAAGTAGGGTGACATCCCATTTCATAGTCGGGCTTGTGGGTGGGGAGAGGGGATGGTGCAAGTAAAGAGAGAGAGGGCTCAGTAGTTTCTGAGAGGAGGGAGGAGAAGAGGAACACAAGCTTAGTTCCTGAAGAAAGAAATCGATGGGAACCCAGGCTGATTCCACTCGGGTCTGCAACACTCCAGACAAATCCAGAAGCTGGCAGCTGGAATGAATGTTTATTTCTCAATAGAATGAAAAAAGAATGAGATGGAGCTGAAGATATTGTACTGTCTGAAATGATTTACCTTATGGGCATTCAGTCTAATGAATGAGTTCATTTCCACATCCATGTGTGATCTATGTGAAGTTCATTTCATATCTGCAGTGCTCTCTGTAAGAAAGGTAGTCTAACGTCTGGCACTGTTAGGGGCTCAGTAAATGTTGGTTGCTTACTTCTGATTCTACCCACAATGACACCTGATTCTCAATAGAGAATTCTGGTATGTGAGCAATCTCAGTCAAGCTGTCTACAGTGTATATCTGTGCTTTCTAAAGTCAACATACAAAGTAAGAGTTAAGGCCGGCTGCGGTGGCTCATGCCTGTAATCTCAGCACTTTGGGAGGCCAAGGCAGGTGGATCACCTGAGGTCAGGAGTTTGAGACCAGCCTGACCAACATGGTGAAACCACGTCTCTACTGAAAATACAAAAATTAGTGGCACATGCCTGTAATCCCAGCTATTCAGGAGACTGAAGCATGAGAATTGCTTGAACCCAGGAGGCAGAAGTTGCCATGAGCCGAGATGGCACCATTGTACTCTAGCCTGGACAACAAGAGCGAAGCTTCATCTCAAAAACAGAAAACAAAGGACAAAAAACAAAGCACAAAACAAAGTAAGAGTTAAGATGTAAAGTTCTAAACTCGACTTCTTTTGAATTGTT
>NW_012104588.1:1637901-1643330 GCF_000951045.1 Mandrillus leucophaeus
TAGCTATCCTGAGTTGGCTGAGATTCTTGAATGTGAAGATTGCTAGCTTTAAGAGTTTTGGGAAATTCTTGACTATGTTTTCTTTACATATTTGTCCTACCCTATTCTTTCTTTTTTCTTTAGTAACTCCAATAATAGGAATAAAGGGGTGTGCACTATGACTTGCATGTGACTGATATGTGTGTTCTTTTGCATTCTCTGTGCTCTAGTCAAATATTTCATGTTGATCTGTCTTTGGGATCATTGAGTCAATCTTCAGCTATACTGTTCAACTCATCCAATGAGGTATTCATTTCAAGTATTGTATTTGTCAGTCTTAGAATGATTACTTTTACAGATTTTGATTCAATGATTAAACCCCACATCTTTTCATAACTTTCATTCATATTGTCTTTCAGTCTCTTTAATATACTGATCATTGTATCAAAATGTAATCTTAAGATGCTAAATAAAATATCATTTTCTTTCTTTGCATCTACTTATATTGTTTGCTTGTTTCACCTGGTAGTTGATCACAATCTCCTGCCTCTTTTTATGTTAGTAATTTGTGACTGTATGCCAGACGTTGTGGAAAAAGCACAAGTCAAGGCTCTGTATGAGGCTACTTTGACCAGAGAGGAATCTGTGTTTTCTCTGTGGAGCAGATAAGGTGAGGAGGTCATCACCCCAATCCAAGAGGCTGAGCTAGATCAAGACTGGGTTGACATTTTAGTAAGATCCCCTCCACCTCTAGTTCTGTTTTTATTTCTCAGGCCTGTCTTTTCTACACTGTTGATTGAGAGCTCCGAAAGACAGTGGAAGGTTCAGGCTGTTTAGCATCCTGCCGTATGCTCCATCCAAATTTGATGAGCATCTTGGGGAGACCAGCCATGTTCTGAGCAGACTCCTTTCCTCAAGTGGAACTTTTCCTCCCAATTATTATGGGACTTCTGAAGATTTTAACTTACTTTGCAGAAACTCCTAACCTTTTACTCAGTCTCAATTTAGCAAGGGTGCTATAGGAAAATTGGCAAGGCATTTGGGGATACTTTTGTTTCCAAATTGTTGTGGTTGCTTCTATGAATGCCACAAGCTTTGCTCACTCCTCTTTCCTTCCTACAGTGCTTCTGCATGAACCAGATCTGATTTGTGTTTCAAATCAGCAAATATCCCAAGAAAGAAAATAGCCTGTGAAAGGTAGCTAACCTTGCCAAAACACTCTGCTCTCTGGAATTTTTGTTCTTTTAATTCTTTTTGTTTCCATAATTCACTCATCTCTTTAAATGGATTTTTTGCAATTAATTTGTCTTCTTTAGTTAGTCTAACAGGACTGTGTTCTCCTGCAACCAACGGCATTCTATTCATAACCACAAGTCCCCTTAGGGTCAACTTTTAGGAAGTCTTGGGCAGTTATGTCTTTCCAATCTAACAGTCCATAAGATCTTCCCCTATTTTTCCAGAAGCTTCAGATGAGACTATCACAAAGAACATTATGGATATATGTGACAAATAGAGATTACAAATTAAATTCATACTGTCCAACATGAAAAACTTGACTGTCCTTTTTTCTGTGTGTCCAGAGATATAGGGAGTCTACAGAGCATCCCCTGCAAGCATCATTACAGAAGTCGATGATAATCTGGATGCAAGTCCAGGAGTATGGAGTCCACTGACTCAAAGACCTGCATCTAAGGAATTGATTGTCCTTATCCTTAAGTATGATGACTATGTTTCCAATTCCAGTAGACCCTTTGATGTATTCTGAATAAATATTCCTTTTGGAATTGAACTTCTAGAGCTCTTAACTTTGGCCCACTTTAGTTTTTTTTCTCTCTCTCTCTTTTCTTTTTTAATGATTTTTTTTGTAAAGATAAGGTCTTGCTTTGTTGCCCAGGCTGGCCTCGAATTCCTGGACTCAAGCAATCTATCTGCCTTGGGCTCCCAAAGTGCTGGGATTATAGGTGTGAACCGTTGTGTCCGATCGCTTTCTGGTTTTTCTAGCATTATGTTATCCCAACTCTGTTCTCTATGTAAATTTCCCTGATGACGTGGTTGTATCTTGGCGTTTCAAAATACTTAACAGACTTCGTTTTGTTTGAATTTTACAATGAACTTACATGACTAGGCATGGTCCCCAGTTCAGTTTTATAGACAAGGATTCTGCAGGTCAAGAAGTGAAACACAACCAATAACAGCAGATGACAGGATTTAAACCTGGGTCACTGTACTTATTTTTTTCTACTCTGTCATTATGTGTATCTATCCTACCTCTGCAATGACAGATGGCCTTAGAGCAAGAACACTTCCTTACATCTGGTATACAGTTGAAAAGTAAAAATTCCACACAAAGAAATATGGAAAGAAGTTTTACCTGCTCCTATAGCTTCCTTTCAGGGACCTGGCACCCACAAAGGTTGGGTAACAGAAAGGGGACTTATGTAACTTAAAGCAGAGAAAGTTATAGAGACTGTCTTAGCATAATACAGCATGGAGTGGTCATGCTTGGATGTGCAAAATGTCTGATGGTCTCGGACATGGCTTGACCCTGAATTACAGTAGTGAGGCAAGTTGCCTCGGGCAAAGCAAACTTATTGGACCCAAAGCTCTCATTTGAGAATTTTGTTGCCTAAAAATTATAAAATATCATTAATTTCATATGGTTCAGCCTAATATTTTATCACTCTTCCTTTTTCTATTCTAAAGCAATAATTTTTAATAATGTAAGCTATACACATACATGCTTTCAACATACAACACCCTGACTATCATATAATGGATATTTCAAGCAGTAGATGTTCAGCATGTCTTCACCCCCACTTGAAGACATAATGTATCAATTAGGCTGTTCTTGCATTGCTATAAAGAAATACCTGAGACTGTGGAATTTATAAGAAAAGCGGTTTAATTGGCTCATGGTTCTGCAGGCTGTACAGGAAGCATATTGGGTCTACTTCGTCTACTTCTGTGGAGACCTCAGAGAACTTTGACTTATGGTGGAGGGTGAAATGGGAGCAGGCACCTCGTGTGACTGAAGCAGGAGCAAGAAAGAGAGAGTGACGGAGGTGCCACACACTTTTAAACAACCGGAACTCTCTTGAGAATTCACTCACTGTCTTGCGGACAGCACCAAAGGAATGGTCCTAAACCATTCATGAGAAATCCTCCCCCATGATCCGATCACCTCTCACCAGGTCCTATCCCCAACACTGGGATTACAGTTCAACGTGAGATTTGGGCCTGGACACAGATCCAAACCCTATCAATATATTGGCCAGACACTTGCAACTATATGAAGAATACCCTGGTTACCCAGCCACAAATGCAGATGTTATTGATAAGGGAGGGGGGCAGGGAAGTGCTGGGAGGAGAAAGGCAGGTCTCTGGCCAGGGCTCCACCCTGGGGCCTGTGCCCACAGACCTGGGTGAGGGCAGGCACTCCTGCCTTTGCGTCCAAATGTTGCTTTTCTCAAGACCACCCTGGCCTGCCACGCCCCCATCCTGTGCCTATGAAAACCCCGAAACCCTAGTGGGCAGTCACACAAGCGGCTGCACATCCAGAGGATGTCAAGAAGAGCATGTCCGCAGGCACCGGCAGACCCTGGCAGGCCACCGATTGGTGGAAGGACGTGGAGTTCGGCTGGGCAGTCGGAGGAGATCCAGGCCGCTAAGTGGCCTGACCCCAGGAAATACACCTTCCCACTCCATCTCCCTTCTGCCTCCCCTGTCTGCTGAGAGCTACTTCCACTCAATAAAACCTTGCTCTCATTCTCCAGGCTCACGTGTGATCTCATTCTTCCGTTACAACAAGGCAAGGACCTTAGGATACAGAAAGTCCTCTGTCCTTGAGATAAGCCAGGGGTCTAATTGAGCTGACTCACACAAGTCGCCTACAGATGACAAAACTAAAAGAGCACCCTGTAACACACGCCCACTGGGGCTTCCGCTGCAATCGTTCACCCCAAGACACGGCTGTTGGGTTAGAATCCCACAACCCAGCCGTCTGCCTGCTCCTCTAGAGGTTTGAGCAGTGGGGCAGGGAAGAAGCGAGCCCCTCCTGCTGTTGCACACCCTGCGAGGGGGCAAGGGAACTTCTCCTGTTTCATCATCAGGGATGTTGTATTGGTGTCTTAAATAACACTAGCATTTTGCCATATTTGGAGCTGCTACTGGGCCAGCTCTGTTTCCAGGCCTGCCTTTCAATCTTTTCCTTGCTTCTGGCATGAGTTCCCTTCTCTCTTGAGAAATCAGTTATGCATTTGAAAATACATGTAGCTATACATACTTTAAACATACCATTTAGCAAGGATGCTCCTTATTGGACGGTCTTTCACAGTTTCAGGTGAGCGAAGTAGTGCGATCTCATACATGATGAAAGCTAAGCAGGCAACAGCTTTCCCGTAAGTAAGCATTTCAAAATGTATTTGTAGAAAGGCAGTAAAAGAATAAGATGCAAATCAAGCTATTTTTAAACCATCCTTTTCAGGGCCAAGGAAGAAAAATGAATTCTTTAAAAAAAAAATTATAAGGTCTTTAGTGGTGTTTTTAGTTGTAGTAATTTGGAGATGATTAGGTATTGTTATTTTTGATTCAATTCTTTAGAACAAAAACTTACAGAAATAGAAAGTTTGCCATTTCTTTTCCTCACAACTTTAAAAAGTAAACCCATGAGTGTTGGGTCACAGAAACCTTTCTTTTTTAGTCTCCTTTTTGTGCAGATTCATCCACCATCAAATTACATTGTACTCCTTCCTCCTCGGACTACCTGTGGAAGAAGGTTTATATAAATAAACCCAAAGTCCTGTCTTTTTGTCTGTTGCTCTGAGTAAACGGTACAAAATAGATGCCTTAGTCTGGTGATTTGATTTAATACAAATGGATATTGTTAGAACAATTCTTTACACCTGAGCTATTGGGAGATTTACTTGTAACTTTCCTTGCTGTGTGAACAGAAGTAGTATTTGTTGTTTCTAAGATGTGTTGTAGTTTGAAAGATTTTGTTTGTATCATGCCCAAGTGACTGCATTAAGAAGTACCTAGTTGATTAAAACAAAACAAAACAGAACAAAACAAAACTCCTTTAAATCATTCAGCTGTTTGACCTATACTAGTGTATAGGTGTTATACTTAATTATATATTTTGGTGCTGTCTGTTTTATTATGTGGCAGTGTGTAGTCCCAGTATTTATGCTAATTGTATAGTTCTTTGGACTCCAGTTTTTCTATTTGTAAATTTGGATTAAAGTCTATCATGGCTCCTTTCAAAGAGAGCACTATATGTACATGGAGGGTACTTTGATACCACTACAGGGATGGGACTGAGATCTCAAAGAAACAGGATACACTGTAAACCTGGAAGGTGGAGCTTGCAGTGAGCTGAGATCTGGCCACTGCACTCCAGCCTGGGCGACAGAGCGAGACTCCGTCTCAAAAAAAAAAAAAAAAAAAAAAAA
>NW_012104588.1:1644079-1656393 GCF_000951045.1 Mandrillus leucophaeus
TTTCTTTCCTCTCTTGCTGCTTCTCTTTACAGAAAGTGCTGAGCTTCTTGGTGAGTGTCCCTCCCAACAGATGAATATTCAGCAGAGAATGGAGAGCTTTCTACCGTAAGAATCAGGATGTGGCTGTTTATATAAAGTTACTGCATTTTTTTTTTGAAGAGTGGCTGCAATTAGTTTTGGTGTTAGGCAGCAAAAACCCCAAAATGTTCTTTTTGATTTCACATTGCTTGCATAATACAGATACCCATTTACTGGAAGAAATCTTTGTGGGTAAGTGTATGAGTGTGTATGCATAAGTATGTGTGTGTGTGTGTGTGTGTGTGTGACTCCACATATATTTCTGGAGTGCCTTCTATGTGCCAGGCATGGTGTCAGTCAACATATATAATTGAGAGTAAAACAGTCATGATCTCTGCTCTTAACCAATTTACAATCTAGGATAAAAGAGACCTTCCACGTTCAAATCCACAATGACATTAATTGCAATATGATCATTGTTGTGTTTGAAGAATAGCTAAGAAAAGCACAAAGAACTTACAAGATGGCTTAACAGAAGAACTTCATTTAGCTTACAAGTATGGATAGCCCCTTTCTAAGAAAGCGGTGTGAGTAAGGATGAATAGGAATAGGCCAGATAAAATACTAAGCCAGGAGTTGGAGGTGGACACGGGGGAGGGAGGTGACATTGTACTGATAGGTGTAGAGAGCTGAGGAGGCTGATGAATGTAGAGAAAGTAGAAGTGTCACTGGATTGCAGTTCTTGATAGGTAGAAATGTTGTATGAGGGGACGAAAACAAGGCCATTGGAAAGGGAAGCTGAAGGTGGTGGTGGTGGTGTTTGTGAAGGTATTCATGTTATTGCAGAATTATCTGAAGTGCAGTTTCCAGTGTTGACCAAATTCATGGTGTGACTGTGGAAGTTGGTGCTTGGGGTGAATGATGACAACTATCATTGGGTATCAGGGTAAGGAACTGCTGGTCAAGGTGTTGATGGTACATCCAAGTGATGTTAAATCTGCTTAGCATGATGGTAAGGTTGGGTGAAAAGAAGACGACGAGTTGGGTGCTAAATTCTTTAAGGAGTGACCAAATGATTAAGTGAGGACTGGAGGGAGAAGAGGCTCTTATTGTCAACTACTCAAAGGAGCGGCTTACAAAAGAGAGTGCAGTTATTTGTCTGCAAGTGGCATTGGGTAGTCAGGAGGACACCGCCTTGGTTCTGATACTGGGATATTTCGAGTTTGATGGAAAACGTCTCCCAGCCCCTGCTTGAGAGGAGAAGCAGTATCCTTAGGGGACAGTGGTTTTCAGTGAAGTCAAGAAAGTGTGTGGTGTGTGTGTGTGTGTGTGTGTGCGATAACTTTAAGATAATTACGGGTTAGAAACGTGTGGATTAAGGTAAGAAGAGACTACCCTCAGGCATTCATCCAAACTTTGAATTTCTTCTAGAAACCTCCTCTCAAGTCACAGTCAAGTGACTGATTGATTGATCCAGCAATTGCAAAATCCCTCTCTTCTAATGCACACCGTTTGAGTTAATTTAAAATGTAAGTTTTATTTCTTTTTGGATGGGGTCTTGACTGCATCCTGAAAACATAGCTGGTGTTTTTGTTACCTTAGTGTAAGCTGTGTAGTCAAAAGAATAGTGGGAACGGTCACTGTGTGTGGATATTGTTGTTCCTGAGGTAAATTCTGTCCTGGCTACTAACCAAAGGATCTTTCAGAAACGCTCTCCCAAACCACTGCCCATTGGATAGCAAACACAGTATCTATTTTAGAGAAAATGATTGCATCAGATTAAAATGGTTAAATTGTCTTCACATGCCAGGATCTTATCTTTTCATGAAAATATTTTTTATTAACTTTTTTTTAAAGGAGGACAACTGCTCTTCAGATTTTTCCCATGAGAACTGGAGATTAAACTTTGATTTTTCTCCTTTTATCCTCCCCAACAGAAGCTGTGTATTTTGAGGATAACTACTTGGTTAAAAGCAAAATAGCCTTAAATAAACATACATACCTTAAAATGAATGAGCATTTCTGGTATAGTCTTAGATTTCACAGTGTCATACTGACTGGGTTGGGAAAGCCACCAGAATTTCATAGCTCAAAGTTCAGGTTTTATACAGGATTTATATGTCCTGTAGAATATTTTGTTTGCTGCAGTTTGAAATGATAGTATCTTCTTCTCTAGGAAACTAATGTTTAACAGGTAAGTGCAACCGGATTGCTAACAGGAGATGGAGGAAAAAATGTCACCATTTTGAATGGGGTGTGTGTTTACCAGTACACAAAATGTATGCTTGTATTATCGATTATGTGAAAATATCTATAATTGTTAGAAAGATAAAATCCATGTTTGCCAAGAAAATCAATTTTTTCCATATCTCTCTTTGTGCACTGTGGTTTTAAAATTTCCTTCTCATTTTTAATGGTGTTTTCTGTTTAAAAAGCTTATTTGAAAAAATTAAAAAAAAATTATATACATTTATTGTGTATAATGTAATATTTTAAAATATGCATACATTTGGAATGGCTAAATGTAGCTAATTATCATATGCATATTTATGATTTTTGTGGTGAGGACACTTAAAATTTACTCTTTTAGAAATTTTCCAGAATACAATACTGTCCAATGTTATTAACTGTAGTCACCATATTGCACAATAGATCTCTTGGACTTCCTACTCCTGTCCAGTTGAAATTTTGCATACTTTGACAAACATCTCTCCAACTCCACCTTTCTCCCCACCAGTCCCTTGTAACCACCATTCTACTTTCTGCTTCTGTGAGTTCAACTTCTTTAGATTCCACATGTGATATTTGTCTTTTATGCTTGGCTTATTTCACTTAACATAATGTCCTCCATGTTCAGCCACGTCACAAATGACAGGGTTTCTTCCTTAAGGCTGAATAGTATTCCATTGTGCATATATATCACATTTCCTTTATCCATCCCTCCATTGTTGGACATTTAGGCTGATTCCATCTCTTGGCTATTATGAATAATGCTGCAATGAACATGGGAATGCATATATCTCTTTGACACATGGATTTCGTTTCCATTGGATATATGTGGTATGCTCAGAGGCGAGATTGGTGGATCGTATGGTAGTTCTTTCCAAATTTTTTGGAAGAATCTCCATATGGATTTCCATAATGGATGTACCAATTTACATTCCCATGTGCATTGTTTTCTGACGTCGATAAACGTCACAAACCTTTATTTGTTCGTTTCACAAACCTTTATTGTGTGCTGACTATGCATCAGCATAATGGGAGGTGCAGTTGATACAAATAAAAGGCACAGCCTTGCTCGGAAGCAGATATAATAACTATTTATTAAACAAAGATGGCAGAAGTGGGCAACTGACCGCATGTGAGAAGAGTGACAAGGAGAGTGGAATCTAGGATGATGTCTATTTTGGCTTGGGCTGTTGAGCTGATGAGGAATGTATATTTTTTGAAATGCAGTATACTGTCACCTTATTTCTAAGTAGGGTCAAGTTTGAAGCCAAATAAAACTTTCCAATATTTGTTCTTCTAGCACATTAATAAAATGTACTTTGTGATTATGAGCAGCTGATTTGAAGATTGATTAATTTCTACTCCTGTTACCTTGATAAATAAGAAATAAATTTCATGGACAAGAACTCATCATTTGAAATAGATGGTAACAGTTGGATTGTCATTGATTACATGAGGTGATTTACAAGGAGGTCCAGCACATGCATGTAGTGTGCTATTCCTTGCCATGTCTGTTTTCTGTTAATTAATACAAATGTTGTTGTGTAGTTTTTGGTATTTTGACTCAAATTGAGAAAGCGTATACACTTTTATATATACGTATTAGTGTAAAACTTGGACCTGGAAAAGCAGAGGTTTCTAATAAATTAGCCAACATTTTTTTTGAAGAATTCAAGGTACCCTGAAGTACTTTCCTGATGATTAAATTGTTACTGTCGGAGGTCAATTCTCCACAGACTTTTTGCATTTCTGTGTCTCTTGTGAGTGAGCAACTAACTACCCTTCATTCTGAACTATCTTTTCAGGGATTTTTGTGTTGTGAACAGTCTTGGAACATAGAGACAGTGTTTCTGGAGCAAAGGCCAGGCATGCTCACTGCCCATTATAAAGGATTTGGGTTCCCTGAATTCAAGATTCCTCTTCTATAGCACAGTCACTGAACATGTAGGTACCATCTGGTTCTCTTTGCATCACCTTGCAAAAATGGAGGCCTAGTTAACTGGTACAAGAAATGCTAATACTTTGGCTACTGCTATTGTCATGAGCACTAAACTGTTATTTTTCTGTGACCCAGGAGTCTTGTGTCTTCTACCAGCATTCATGAAACTTTTGTCATGCTAACTGGTTAGTTTGCAAGAAGGGTGAACTCTCAGACCCTTCGCAGTTTTTTGTTTGTCTGTTTGTTTTGTTTTTTGAGATGGAGTATCGCTCTGTCGCCCAGGCTGGAGTGCAGTGGTGTGATCTCAGCTCACTGCAGCCTCTGCCTCCTGGGTTCAAGCGATTCTCCTGCCTCCTCAGCCTCCCAAGTAGCTGGGACTACAGGGGTGTGCGACCACGCCTGGTTAATTTTTTGTATTTTTAGTAGAGACAGAATTTCACCGTGTTAGCCAGGATGGTCTCGATCTCCTGACCTCGTGATCCACCCGGCTTGGCCTCCCAAAGTGCTGGGATTACAGGCGTGAGCCGTGGCGCCTGGCCTTCTTCACAGTTTTTGATAGTTAATGCACTTCAGTGTCTTATCTTCCAATCTGTAGACTTTATTCTACCATAAAATATGAAACATTCCAACTTTTCCAGCACTGAGAGGATGGAACTCTAAGTTGTAGATTGACATGGTTTGGCTGTGTCCCCACCGAAATCTCAACTTGAATTGTGTTTTCTAGAATTCCCAAGTGTTGTAGGAGGGACCTAGCGGGAGATAATTGAATCACCGGGACCGGTCTTTCCTGTGCTATTCTTGTGACAGTGAATACGTCTCACGAGATCTGATGGGTTTATCAGGGGTTTCTGCTTTTGTTTCTTCCTCATTTTTCTCTTGCTGCCACCATGTAAGAAGTGCCTTTCGCCTCCTGCCATGATTCTGAAGCCTCCCCAGCCATGTGGAACTGTTAGTCCAATTAAACCTCTTTTTCTTCCCAGTCTCAGATAATGTCTTTATCAGCAGTGTGAAAACAGACTGATACATAAATGAAATAACAAAAAGTCAAAAACTATTATATCTGCTTTTCCTTGTGATTGCAAATGAATATGGTGCCTGTGATACCTCACATTTATTACATATCACGATTTTTGAAACCTCACTGAGAAATATTGGAGTGTAAGTGTACATTTAAAGCAATGACTTTTGTGAAATGTGAATATTTGCTATCACTTATAGTTCATTTATTTTCACTGCACTTAACTTTTATCTAGGGATCATAAACAAGTGTTTTGCTTTCTTATTGTAATCAAGTTTATTGAGGTGTAATTTATGTGTAATAGATTGCATCCAGTGTACAGTTTGATGAATATTGACAGTTTAATATGCCTGTAAGATCACCATCACCATCAAGATACAAAACACTTCCATCACCCCAAAGGCTTACATGTACCGTTTGACTAAATGAATTTCGATAATGTGTGTAAGCCCTTGATATTGAGCAATTTGGGAATAATTTCTGCTGAGGAGTTTTTGCTAGTTTCCTTATTTTATTTACTTTTTAAATTATCATAAGCATTAATATCTTATTTTTTTTCCTTGGTTATTTGCTTTGATTTCTGTTTTCCCGTTAAGGGTCCTCTGTTTGGTCTTTCCTTCTCTTTCATATCTGTTGGAGCAGAAAGACCAAATAATATTTTCGTGAGCTCACATAAATGAGATAAATAGAATACATTTGAAAAAACATCAAGACTAAGTTGCCTCGAAGGAAAAAAAAAGTCACACCAAAAAGAATGTGGGAATTAGTGTACTTGAGTATGGAAATTGATTAAGCAATAAAAATATGATGACAATTACTTTTGTAATTCAGTTATGAATTATGCTTAAAATGTGTACTTTATTCACTTTAATTATGACGTTTGATTTTAGAGTTTTTCCTTCTCTCAATTATTGATATATTTTCTAGGGAAGGCTTTCTCAAATATTTGTTTTCATCTGACTTTTTATAATCATGGCTTTCAAAATCGAAGGATGGATTTTGAACAGTCGATTTCTCTCAGCAGTGTAAAATGAGTCACATGGGTCACATTTGTCTTGAGTCCCTTCAAAGACTGGAATGTGAGTAGAAATTGCAGAGCAACTTTCCCACGGCACTAATTGCATGTGAAGGACAAGACACTTCCATATTGTAATACCAAATATAAAATAGTGCCAAAAAAAAAAAAAAGTCTCTGGTTAGAACTGTTCCGTTTGTCATATGCCTTCTAATTTATAAAACAATAATTTTCTCTCTTCTCTCACCCGGTTGGAGGATCAGCTTTATTTTTCAAAATTTGGATGGAAATCAGTCTTCAGTCTGCTCTGTCTGAAGAGAGAAAAAAGCTTGCAACAGTTTGAAACACTATAAATTAGAATACTTGATGTCAGTTATCTAGGATTTTTATATCACTCCTCTTCCAACCTCCCGCTTCTCACTGATGAGGGTTTCTTACTTTAGGAGGAAGAATACATAGCAACTGTAAAAATGTAAAATAAAGCGAGTTCATCTGATTAGTCTGCAATCTCTCTCTTTTCGTTTGCATCTGGAAATTCTCAAGTAGACACATGGAAACTTGCAGCATGCACGCTTTCTCCCTGTGTGTCTGCATATTCCATACCATTTTCCAGCCATGCTTGTCTTTTATTAAGAATTAGATGGTCTGAATGAGAATAATTTAAAACATTTTTTTAAAACTTTATTTTTTTAGGAAGAGTTTTAGGTTCATAGCAAAATTGAGATAAAAAAACAGAGATTTCCCATATATCCCTCCTGTCCCCCTCACCTGGCCTCCCCTATTATCAACACCTCTGACCAGAGTGGTACCCTTGTTGCAATCCATGAGCCTATACTGACACATGATTATCACCCAAAGCCCAGAGTTTACTTTAGGGTTCCCTTGGAGTTGTATATCCTAGGGATTTAGACAAATATGTAATGACATGTACACAGAAAAATAAAAATTGGAGGTCAACATCTCACTTTTCCTGTTCAGTATTAAACATGAAGCAACTGTTGTGCCTTTTCCAAAAATAGTCTGCCACAAGGAGCAATAAGTAATCAGAATTTAAGGGGGAGGAAAATGGAAAACTCAAGAGGCCTGCCTTACATGAACACACACATATTTTATAACTTCTCTTATACTTTAGAACATTATTCCACTGGATTCTGGATTTCTAGATATTACATGAAAGTTCAACTGTAATTAGGAAGTACTTAGCTTAGGGTGAGGCAGGGTAGCTTGGGCTCTGTTTGATAGAATTGAATTGGGTCAACTTGCGATGTATCAAACACTCAGAGCGAGTATTTTTTTGGGAATCATCCACCTGAACAGGGAAATTTTCTAATTTGCACTAAAGTGCAGTACATGCTCTCAGAACACGAGGAATTGAAGACAATCACACTTCCCCTCTTTTGCAGCAAAAGGATTTTTTTACACTGGAGATCTCTGTTAAATTATGCCTAGTCGGTATTATCCATGCAGGTTATAAGTATGAGATGTTTCGATCCAAGAAAAAAAGCACTTTTTTGCCTTTTTCTTGTTTTTGTTTGCTTGCTTATTTTTACTTGTTTGTTTTCACTGCTGTACCAGTTCAAGGAATCACTGGCCAAAAAGGAGGACAAATTTATAATTAGGAAATAAAGGAGGCTGGAGGGAACTGGAAAGACTTGAATAAGTGGTTCATTAAACTGAGAAAACTGAGAAAGCAAAGCTCAGGGAAAGCAAAGCTCACTACTGAGAAAGCAAAGTTCACTACTGAGAAATTGTAGCGGGGGTGGGAATGGGGTTGAAAGAGATGCAACTGTATTGTAGACAAGAGAAAGGCCACTTCAGGCACTAACTCATAAAGGCAGTGCATCTGCCCTGGTTTTCCTTTCATGAACAGTTAAAATACCAGGTGACACTGGACATGGTAAAAGCGCATAATAGGATGAGGAGGTTGGTTTTGAAATTTGGACTAGGTCAAGATTTCTGGCTCATAGAAGTTAGTTGGTCATGGAGCAGTCAATGTTCACAATGGGTCTCAGCAGCTAAGGCAGGCAACGGGGAAGTCAGGCAACAGGGATCAGAAACCCAGAGGAGAGGTGTGGAGAAACCAGAGTCTAGACCTATAGGTCTGAGAAGAAAAGATCAATATGCCTGGTCAAAGATTCCAGGAAGGAAAGATTTGGATCTCAGCAGAGGTCCTGAGTTGTGGGGTGTCAGGTACAAGAATGAAGCTTGATTCCAAGCTCAGTGCCACAGGATCTTCTCTTTTCTGTGTATGCACAGAACTGATGCGCAATTTTGACAAGGCCTGAGCATGCGGTTTGCAGAAAGTAAGTTCTGCCTGACCTAGGTGTGGTGCTTGAACAAATGGAGAGAAATAAATATCTCATGCATAATTCAAACTGGAATATATTTACAATTACAAACGAAAGCCAGAGGGGCACTGTCAAAGTGGATAGTTATGCTCAGGTAAGAAAAAGGTGTAATCCTCCTCAAAGTATCATTTCTTTATATTAAAGTCTAGAAATATTTTCTCATTCATTTATTCATTAGTTCATTTATTCATTCATCAAATGTTTATTAAATGTCTACTACATGTTGATATGTTTAACATCTTGCAAATCACTTTAACTAATAACTTTCACTATCTGTCTGTTTGAATTTTCAATAATGAAGTCCATCTCTCTAATAAATGTTAACAATTAAAATTGGAGCCACTGTTGAGGCAAGTTCAAGCTCTGGGGAATTATGAAATTTACCAGAAAACATTGATGACAATGGAGAGAAACAGGATAAAATTGTAAGAGCCTGAGGTGATGGTTTATAACTAAAATATTGATTTGAGAATGAATTAACTGAACCACTTAGCTATGATAATAGTGAGGTTGGACATCCATAATGGGAGTCATGATTGATTGTACAGTCATATAGAAGTTGGTCAAAATCCCCAAACTGGATGAAGAAATCAATTTGGTGGCTTCCTTTACATTTATTATTTGAAATAATTTTAGGAGGGAATACTAGACTAAAAAATGTAATGGCGTTTTTTCTGGGCTCTGGCTCAAGTGGTTTGCCAGAAATAAAGTCTAAAAGGCTCTCCTTACTGTCGTATTTGTGACTTGTGGTTTTTGAGCCAGTTATTTTATTCTCCTGAAAGAATGGCTGTTATTATTCAGTTCTGATTTTACCACAATGTGTGTGTGTTAGTGTGCATGAAAACAGCATAGGATGTGTTGGGGTTGCAAGGAATAAACCTAGAACTGAGGCAGGCTCCTCTATAAGCAAAGACTATTTGCTATTATGAGTAGCAAATTATTTTAAACTACAAATTCTACCCAGGTGGTATTGTAGTATTTTTCTTGGCCAAACTAAATGTGAATTATTCATCAGATAAAAATTCTATTGAAAGGAGATAAGGTAGGGATTTGGAAAGATAAACATTGTTTGTTTTTGTTTTGTTCTGGTAAACATGAAGGACTTTGGACAGCAAGAGAGCAAGATGATAATATGCCATAGGAAGAACCATAAAGAAGAGGGAAGGGAAGTGGAAGGTTTCAGAAAGGAAGTGAGAGGATTCATGTTTTCCTTGGAACTGAAGTGCCACTACACACTGACTCTTCTTTCCAGGTGAAATTATGAGGAGAATTTGTATTTATACATTTTGGTGTCCTTCAATCTAATCCTTTATACCAGAACCATGTTAATTCAGCCCAGTCTTTTTCTGATGGGTTACTCCCTATCTTCTTCTCCATTTGGTGGGAAGAGAAGAGGAAAAGACAAGAGGAAAAACAAACTAAAACTAAAAGAACTATGAGAAATTTATGGCTGGGCGTGGTGGCTCACACCTTTAATCCCAGCATTTCGGGGGACCAAGGTGGATGGAACGCTTGAGTCCAGGAGTTTAAGATTAACATAGACAACTGGCAAAACCTCATCTCTACAAAAAATACTAAACATTAGCCAGGCATGGTGGTACATGCCTATTGTCCCACCTACTTGGGAGGCTGAGGTGGGAGGATCACTTTAGCCCAAGAAAGTTGAGGCTGCAGTGAGCTGTGATCACACCACTGCACTCCAGCCTGGGTGACAAAGTGAGAACCTGTCTCAAAACAAACAAAAAAAGAAAATTCATGGCTGGGCTTGGTAGCTCATGCCTGTAATTTTAGCACTTTGGGAGGCCAAGGTGGGCGTATCACCTGAGATCAGGAGTTTGAGATCAGCCTGTCCAACATGATGAAACCCTGTTCTACTAAAAATAGAAAAATTAGTCAGGCATGATGGGACATGCCTATAAGTCCCAGCTACTCAGGAGGCTGAGGCAGGAGAATTGCTTGAACCTGGAAGACATAGGCTGCAGTGAGCCAAGATTGTGCCACTGCACTTCAGCCTTGGCAATAGAGTGAGACTCTGTCTCAGAAAAGAAAAGAAAAGAAAAGAAAAGAAATTCATAGGAAATATTTATCTATATTTTCTTTGTTGTTATTGTCCTTAATTGTTCATGAATACATGGACCTTTTCCTGATTTCTAGGAACCAGTGAATGCTAAAGCTAGAATGAACTCTGTTGACACAATGGATTAATGTTATATGCCCATTGAAGACATGCAAATTCTACTATAGCTTGACAAGAAAATAAGAATTTACATATAGAAAATGACTATGCCTTTCATGTCACCCAGTGAGCATGTGCTCTGCCATGAGAATGAGATGGGTGATGTAAAGCTGTAATCTCAGCCTCAATTTCTGGATGTTATTCATGGCATGAGCATCTGAGTGTGCTGAGATTCTGGTAGTATTATTTAACCAGCCAGCTAATGGACTGGCCAACCAACTGACTTTTAAAAACTGCCCCTTGGCTGGGCGAGGTGGTTCACTCTTGTAATCCCAGCACTTTGGGAGGCTGAGGCGGGCAGATCACCTGATGTTGGGAGTTCGAGACCAGCCTGACCAACATGGAGAAACCCTGTATCTACTACAAATACAAAATTAGCCAAGTGTGATGGCGCATGCCTGTAATCCCAGCTAGTTGGGAGACAGAGGCGGGAGAATCACTTGAACCTGGGAGGCGGAGGTTGCGGTGAGCTGAGATCGTGCCATTGCACTCCAGCCTGAGCAACAAGAGCAAATTCCGTCTCAAAAAAAAAAGAAAAACTCACCCTTATTTGGTCATTATTGCCCAAATACCATTTCCTGTGCTCTTTTATTCTTTTTAAAAATTTTTTATTTTTATATATTTATTTATTTTTCAGACAGAGTCTCAGTCCATTACACAGCTTGGAGTGTATTGGGGAGATCTCAGCTCACTGCAACTTCTACTTCCTGGGCAATTCTTACACCTCAACCTCCTGAGTAGCTGGGATTATAGGCATGCACCACCACACCCAACAAATCTTTGTATTTTGATTTTGTTTTTTTATTTTATTTATTTCTTATTATTTTTCTTTATTTCTTCCATTAAAAAGTGGGATACATATTCAGACTGTGCAAATTTGTTACATAGGTATATGTGTGTCATGGTGGTTTGCTGCACCTATTGACCCATTCTCTAAGTTCCCTCTCCTCACCTCCGACTCCCCAGCAGGCCCTGGTGTGTGTTGTTCCTCTCTCTGTGTCCATGTGTTCTCACGGTTCAACTCTCACTCATGAGTGAGAACATGCAATGTTTGGTTTTCTGTTCCTATGGTAGTTTGCTGAGGATGATGGCTTCCAGCGTCATCCATGTCCCAGCAAAGGGCATGATCTTATTATTTTTTATGGGTGCATAGTATTCCAAGGTGTATATGTACCACATTCTGTTTATCCAGTCTATCATTGATGGGCATTTGGGTTGGTTCCATGTCTTTGCTATTGTAAATAGTGCTGCAATAAACATACATGTGCATGTGTCTTTATAGTAGAATGATTTATATTCCTTTGGGTATATTCCAAGTAATGGGATTGCTGGTTCAAATTGTATTTCTGGTTCTAGATCCTTGAGGAATTGCCATACTGTCTTCCCCAATGGTTGAACTGATTTACATTCCCACCAACAGTGTAAAAGCATTCCTATTTCTCCACAGCCTCACCAGCATCTATTGTTTCCTGACTTTTTAATAATCACCATTCTTGATGGGCATGACATGG
>NW_012104588.1:1662322-1662903 GCF_000951045.1 Mandrillus leucophaeus
AAGGGGTCCAGTTTCAGTTTTCTGCATATGCCTAGCCAGTTTTCCCAGCACCATTTACTGAATAGGAGATCCTTTCCCCATTGCTTATTTTTGTTAGGTTTGTCGAACATCAAATGGTTGTAGGTGTGTGGTGTTATTTCTGAGGTCTCCGTTCTGCTCCATTGGTCTATATGTCTGTTTTGGTACCAGTATTATGCTGTTTTGGTTACTGTAGCCTTGTAGTATAGTTTGAAGTCGGGTAGCATGGTGCCTCCAGGTTTGTTCTTTTTGCTTAGGATTGTCTTAGATATACAGGGTCTTATTTGATTCCCTACGAATTTTAAAATAGTTTTTTTTTTTCTAATTCTGTGAAGAATGTCAACAGTAGTTTGATGGGAATAGCACTGAATCTAAAAATTACTTTGGGCAGTATGGCCATTTTAATGATATTTATCCCTCCTATCCATGAGGATGGAATGTTTTTCCATTTGTTTATGTCCTCTTTTATTTCCTTGAGCACTGGTTTGTAGTTCTCCTTGAAGAGGTCCTTCACATCCCTTGTTAGCTGTATTCCTAGGTATTTTATTCTCTTTGTAGCAATT
>NW_012104588.1:1663381-1679795 GCF_000951045.1 Mandrillus leucophaeus
TCTTGCCTGATTGCCCTGGCCAGAACTTCTAATATTAGCTTGAATAGGAGTGGTGAAAGAGGTCATCTTTGTCTTGTACTGATTTTCAAAGGGAATGATTCCAGTCTTTGCCCATTCAGTATGATACTGGCTGTGGGACTGTCATAAATAGCTCTTGTTTTTGAGGTATATTCCATCAATACCTAGTTTGTTGAGAGTTTTTAACATGTAGGGATGTTGAATTTTATCAAAGGCCTTTTCTGCAACTACTGAGATAATCATGTGGTTTTCGTCCTTGGTTCTGTTTATGTGATGGATTATGTTTATTGATTTATGTATGTTGAGCCAGCCTTGCATCCCAGGGATTAAGCTGACTTGATCATGTTGGATAAATTTTTTGATGTGCTACTGGATTTGGTTTGCCAGTATTTTACTGAGGATTTTTGGATCATGTTAATCTGGGATATTGGCCTGAAGTTTTCTTTTTTTGTTGTGTCTCTTCCTAGTTTTGGTATCAGGATGATACTGACTTCATGAAATGAGTTAAGGAGTAGTTCCTCCTTTTCAATTGTTTGGAATAGTTTCAGAAGGAATAGTACCAGCTCCTATTTGCATTTCTGGTAGAATTCAGCTGTGAATCCATCTGGTCCTGGGCTCGTTTTTGTTGGTAGGGTATTAAATACTGCCTCAATTTCAGAACTTGTTCTTTTCTATTCAGGGATTCAGCTTCTTCCTGGTTTAGTCTTGGGAGGGTGTATGTGTCCAGGAATTTACCCATTTCTTCTGGATTTTCTAGTTTATTTGCATAGAGGTTTTTATAGTATTCTCTGATGGTAGTTTGTATTTCTGTGGGGTCAGTGGTGATATCCCCTACATCATTTTTTTTTATTGTGTTTGTTTGATTCTTCTCTCTCTTCGTTTTTATTAGTCAAGCTAGCAGTCTGTCTATTTTGTTATTTTTTTCAGAAAACGAGCTCCCGAATTCATTGATTTTTTAGAAAGTTTTTCCTGTCTCTACCTCCTTCAATTCTTCTCTGATCTTAGGTATTTCTTGTCTTCTGCTAGTTTTTGGATTAGTTTTCTCTTGTCTCTGTAGCTCTTTTAAATGTGATGTGAGGGTGTTGATTTGAGATCTTTCTAGCTTCCTGATGTGGGCACTTAGTGCTATAATTTCCCTCTTAACACTGTTTTCACTGTGTCCCAGAGATTCTAGTACATTGTCTCTTTGTTCTCATTGGTTTCAAAGAACTTCCTGATTTCTGCCTTAATTTCATTATTTACCCAGGAGTCATTCAGGAGCAGTTTGTTCAATTTCCATGTAATCATGTGGTTTTGAGTGAGTTTCTTAATCCTGAGTTCTAACTTGACTGCACTGTGGTCTGAGAGATTGTTTCTTATGATTTCAGTTCTTTTGCATTTGCTGAGGAGTGTTTTACTTACAATTGTGTGGTCGATTTTAGAATAAGTGCCACGTGGCACTGAGAACAATCTATATTATGTTGATTTGGGGTAGAGAGTTCTGTAGATGTCTACTAAGTCCACTTGATCCAGAGCTGAGTTCAAGTCCTGAATATTCTTGTTAATTTTCTGCCTTGTTGATCTAATACTGACAGTGGGGTGTTAAAGTCTCCCATCATTATTGTGTGGGAGTCTAAGTCTCTTTGTGTAGGTCTCTAAGAACTTGTTTTATGAATCTGGGTGCTCCTGTATTGGCTGCATATCTATTTATAATAGTTAGCTCTTCTTGTTGAATTGTTCCCTTTACCATTATGTAATGCCCTTCTTTGTCTTTATTGATCTTTGTTGGTTTAAAGTCTGTTTTGTCAGAGGCTAGGATTGTAACCCCTGCTTTTTATTTTTTTGCTTTCCATTTGCTTGGTAAATTTTTCGCCATCCCTTTATTTTGAGCCTATGTGTGTCTTTGCACATGAGATGGGTCTCCTGAATACAGCGCACCAATGGGTCTTGACTCTTTATCCAATTTGCCAGTCTTGTCTTTTAATTGGGGGATTTAGCCCATTTACATTTAAGGTTAGTATTGTTATGTGTGAATTTGATCCTGTCTTCAGGATGCTATTTGGTTATTTTGCACACTAGTTGATGCAGTTTTCTCATAGTGTTATTGGTCTTTATATTTTGTTGTGTTTTTGCAGTGGCTGGTACCAGCTTTTCCTTTCCATATTTAGTGCGTCTTTCAGGAGTTCTTGTTGGGCAGGCCTGGTGGTAACGAAGCCCCTCAACATTTGCTTGTCTGGAAAGGATTTTATTTTCCTTCGCTTATGAAGCTTAGTTTGGCTGGATATGAAATTCTGGGCTGCAATTTCTTTTCTTTAAGAATGTTGAATATTGGCCCCCAATCTCCTCCGGCTTGTAGGATTTCTGTTGAGAGATCCACTGTTAGTCTGAAGGGCATCCCTTTGTAGGTGACTTGGCCTTTCTCTCTGGCTGCCCTTAACAGTTTTTCCTTCATTTTGACCTTGGCAAATCTGATGATTATGTATCTTGTGGTTGATCTTCTCATGGAGTATCTTAATGGTGTTCTCTGTATTTCCTGAATTTGCATGTTGGCCTGTCTTGCTAGGGTGGGAAACTTCTGGATAATATCCTGAAGTGTGTTTTCCAGCTTATTTTCATTCTCCCTGTCTCCTTCTGGTACTCCAATCAATTGTAGGTTCGCTTTTTTTATGAAGTCCCATATTTCTTGGAGGCTTTGTTCATTCCTTTCCAATCTTTTTTCTCTAGTCTTGTCTGCGTGTCTTATTTCAGCAAGGTGGTCCTCAAACTCTGATATCCTTTCTTTTCCTTGGTTGGTTTGGCTACTGATACTTACATACGCTTTACGAAGTTTTCATACTGTGTTTTTCAGCTTCATTAGTTTGTTTATGTTCCTCTGTAGGCTAGTTATTCTAGTTAGCAATTCCTCTAACCTTTTATCAAGATGCTTAGGTTCTTTGCATTAGGTTAGAACATGCTCCTTTGGCTCAGTGTAGTTTTTTATTACCCATCTTCTGAAGCCTACTTCTGTCAGTTTGTGTATCTGATCCCCTGTCTAGTTCTGTGCCTCTGATGGAGAGACTTTGTAATCATTTGGAGAAGAGGAACTCTGGCTTTTTGTGTCTTCAACATTTCTTCACTGATTCTTTCTCATCTTCGTGAGTGTGTCTAGTTTCAGTCTTTGAGGCTGCTGACCCTCAGATGGGGTTTTTGTGGGGGCTTTTTGTTGCTACTGATGCTGTTGTTTTTTGCTCGTTTGCTTTTCTTTCAATGGTCAGGTCCTTCTGTAGGGCTGCTGCAGTTTGCTGGGGGTTCACTTCAGGCTCTATTTATCTGATTCACTCCGGTGCCTGGAGATGTCACTCAAGGAGGCTGGAGAAGAGCAAAGATGGGTGCCTGCTCCTTTTTCTGGGACCTCTGACCTCGAGGGGCACTAACTTAATGCCAGTAGGACTGCTTCTGTATAAGGTATCTGACAACTCCTGTTGGAGGGTTTCATCCAGTTTGGTGGCATGGGGAGCATGACCGATTAACAAAGCACTTTGTGTCTTGGTGGAGGGGCTGTGCTTCTCTGGGGGGACACCCACTCGTCTAGGTTTCCCGGATTCCTCA
This sequence comes from Mandrillus leucophaeus, assembly GCF_000951045.1. Taxonomy (NCBI): domain Eukaryota; kingdom Metazoa; phylum Chordata; class Mammalia; order Primates; family Cercopithecidae; genus Mandrillus; species Mandrillus leucophaeus. The sequence continues at coordinate 1,666,967 of NW_012104588.1, forward strand.
GAATTACTGGGAGGAAAGGATCGCAGAGACTGTGGGCGCCCCTTTCCCTAGGGGCTAGGCCCAGGGAGATTCAGCTTATTTCCCTGAGCCTCTGGCTGGAGTTATTGGAGTTCTGCAGGGAAGCCCCCCACCCAGTGAGGAAGGATGGGTCTGGGTCAGGCCTGAAGAGGCACTCTGGCCGCTGACTGCCACAACTGGTGTGTTAGGCTGTGGATACAAGTCTTGGGAGCAAGCTGTCCAGTCTCCTTGGCTCCAGCAGGGGAAAAGAGCAGCTGGAGCTATAGAGATGGATGCCGCCCTTCCCCCACCCAGGGAGCTTTGCGTGTTAGACAGTTGCAAGTCCTAGTGCTGGCTGCTGCCCCTCATCCAAGGAGCTCAAATGGCTTAGACAGCAGGCAGCCTCAGCTGTGTTGCTGGTTGCCCCTCCTCCCGGAGGAGGTTCAGTGGGTTTAAGCAGATTCCAGCTGTTGAGAATCTGTGTGTTCTGGGGTTGGGACACTAGGCCCCGGTTGCATGGTTCACAAGTGGGATCTTCCAATCCATAGGTTGCACAGTTTTGTGGAAAAAGCACGGTTTCCCTGGCTAGGTAACACACTCACTCACAGCCTCCTTTAGCTGGGGAGATGGTGCTCCCCTGCCCCACGTGGCTGCAGTGCCACACTGTTCTTCCCCCTTTCCAAGGTCACACCAGCCTCCTAGTCAGTTCTGTTGAGAGAACCTGGATACCTTGGTTGCCAGTGAAGGAGTCACACACTTATTATTATTATTATTATTTTTATGGGAGCCACCCAATACCGCTGTTTCTAGTCCGCCATCTTGGCCCCTCAAACTTCTGTATTTGTAGTAGAGACAAGTTTTTGCCGTGTTGGCTAGGCAGGTCTGGAACTCTTGGCCTCAAATGATCTGCCCACCTCGGCCTCCCATACAGATATGAGCCACGGCGCCCAGTCATTCTTTTATTCTTTTCTGCAGATTGGACTTTTCATATGTTGTCATTTCCTTCAACCTGAGGAACTTGCTTTAACATTTCTGGTAGTGAGGTTTTGCTTACAATAAAATTCTCTAAGCCATTGTCTGAAAATGGCTTTAATTTACCTTCATTTTTGAAAGATGAACAGTTAACATTTTTCATTTAGCATTTTAAAGATATCATTTCATTATCTTCTGTCTTTCTTCTCATGAGAAGTCAACCATCATATTTATTGCTATCACCCTGAATATAATGCATAATTTTTTCTTTAATTGTTTTTAATATATTTTATTTTAATCATTAGTTTTAACCAGTCTGGCGAAAAGGTTCCTAAATGGGTTTATCTTTGTGTTTGTCCTGCTTGCAGTTTGCAAATTTTTTGGATCTGTTGATGTATTTTTATCGGTTTTAGGTTTTAGCCATTATCTCTTCAAGTATTTACTCTTTCATTCTAATCTCTTTCTGGGACCTCAGTTACATATGTTACATGACAAAATATTGCCCTAGAGGTCTTGTATGCTCTGTTCCTGTGTGTGAATTTATTCTTTGTTTCTATATTCCTGTTTTTAAGTTAATTTGCTTATTCTTTCTTCTGTAAGTCTGGCCTGCAATTAAACTGATTTAACAAACTTTTTATTTATGGTGATGTATATTCAGTTTCATAATTTTTATGATTTTTTTTTCTTTTAGGTTTCTACATCTGTGCTGAGATTCCACATCTGTTCATCTATTTTGTCCACCTTTTTCCCCAAATTTTTAGTCAGAATTCTATTAACTGTTTTAAAACCTTTGCTGATTTCAACATCAAAGTCAACATGTCAACATCACCAGTGAGGGTCTGCTCCTATTTACTTTTTTTTTTTTTTTTTTTTCTGTTAGCTGTGGGTCCTATTTCTATGTGTTTTTGTTGGCCTAGTAATTTTTGATTGTGTGATAAACACTTAAGATGATAAACCTTTTGTTATCTTTTTATAGAGTGTTAAATTTTGCTTTGGATGGTGACTAAGTTACTAGCATATTCTCTTGATCTTTTGGAGGCTTGGTTTTAGAGTTTTTGAATGAGCATCTGTTTTAGTTTTCCCCTTAGTTCTGTGCCATAGACCTTAGTCATGATATGTGTTTCTTACTCCTGATGTGTGGTCCTTGTAGAGTCTTAATGAACAGCAACGGTGTTTACCAAGCTCCTCTAACCTAGCCAGACTTGAGCTGTACCCTGGAGAGACAAGGATAACTGCTGATATATTTTCTCAGTTATTCATCCTTTCAGGTGCTGCTTTCTTCTGGATTGCTTAGATTCTCACCATGAAAATAGACAGTTTAGGTAACAGCCAAGGATTCGAGGAGAGTTTGTATGCAGATTTGGCAGTATCCCCTCTGTGTCCTCCATTTTTCTGAATATTTTTCTTCCAATTTCATGTTCTGCTAGAATCTCTGAACTTGTCTCCTGTCCTTTTCCCAATAGGATGACGTTTCTTGGTTGATTTTCATTTTCTCCTTGTACTGCCGTGACCCTGAATGTGTTATCGGGAAAAGCCAACTAATTACGGAGCTCATCTACTGTGCTCCTTCAGTTTCTGCCTGCTTTGGATTGTACACCAGCGCCTTCACACAGTTTAAAGAAAATTTGTCTGGAGTTTATAATTCTTATTATAGGAGATTTAGTCTGATACAAGCTATTCTACCACAAATGGAAACAGAATTTTTGCATAAACTAATGTCTAATATTAGTTGCTTGCCAGTCCTTTGTCATGTGCTGTGGGAGAGATTTATGTACCTTAGCGATGATCCACATAACAACACTACAAGGTATCATTGTCATCATCATCAATCATCACCATCATATTACTGAAAAGAAACTGAACTCTGCTTACCAGATGTGTCTGCTCCTCAAATCTCCTGGCCATGCTCTTGGGCCTGTCTCTTATACACATCTAGATGTGTATAAGAGACAGATTTCATGTTCTGCTAGAATCTCTGAACTTGTCTCCTGTCCTTTTCCCAATAGGATGACGTTTCTTGGTTGATTTTCATTTTCTCCTTGTACTGCCGTGACCCTGAATGTGTTATCAGGAAAAGCCAACTAATTACGGAGCTCATCTACTGTGCTCCTTCAGTTTCTGCCTGCTTTGGATTGTACACCAGCGCCTTCACACAGTTTAAAGAAAATTTGTCTGGAGTTTATAATTCTTATTATAGGAGATTTAGTCTGATACAAGCTATTCTACCACAAATGGAAACAGAATTTTTGCATAAACTAATGTCTAATATTAGTTGCTTGCCAGTCCTTTGTCATGTGCTGTGGGAGAGATTTATGTACCTTAGCGATGATCCACATAACAACACTACAAGGTATCATTGTCATCATCATCAATCATCACCATCATATTACTGAAAAGAAACTGAGGCACAGAGTGATAACAAACTTGCCCAAGTTTACAAAGTAAGGGACAGATGCAGGATTCAATTTTGTGTGTGTGTGTGTGTATATATATATTCCTTTTTTTTGGGATGGAATCTTGCTGTGTTGCCCAGGCTGTAGTGCAGTGGCACGATCTCCACTCACTGCAAGCTCCGCCTCCTGGGTTAGCACCATTCTCCTGTCTCAGCCTCCTGAGTAGCTGGGATTACAGGTGCCGTCACCATGCCCGGCTAATTTTTTGTATTTTTAGTAGAGACGGAGTTTCACTGTGTTAGCCAGGAAGGTCTCGATCAGCTGACCTTGTGATCCGCCCGCCTCAGCCTTCCAAAGTGCTGGAATTACAGGCGTGAGCCACCGCACCAGGCCCCAATGTTGTATATATTTTATATAAAGCTTGTAATTATGCCAGTGATTATCAGACTTGGCTGAAGATTGAAATTTCTTGGAGAGTTTTAAAAGTACTGGTGGTTTGATCCCAACTCTATAGATTTTTCTTGTAAAAAACCAGTTGTAACTATGACTTGGCTATTGAGATTTTAAAAGTTCCTCAGATGTTTCAAATGTGCAGCTGAGACTGAGAACGATGGTGCTATGCCATGTTCCCATGATACCAACTAAATCCTGTAACCAGGTCCGTTGATGCTAATTTAATTTTTTTCTTTCTAAATAATTACAGAATAAAAAGATGTTTTATATAGTTACTATTCTGATATCATAATGATTAACAATGAAAGAAAGACTTTTTGAGTATCTCAAATTAGTTTTTTTAAAAAACCCAATCCATTGCTAAGGGTTCCAGTTGCTGTTTTCTATATATGAGTGATAATGTGTATGAATGTAGTGACTATTTCTATTTTTTATGTAATAAGAGCTTTATCCTTGTTCACTTGTTTTGTGAATAAGAATAGGAAATAAAATTTACAAGACCTATTGGATTACTTTTTTATCTTTGTTACTTAATATGAAGAAAATAAATAGCTAATAAGCGGAATAAAAGCCAGCCCATCATGCGAATCACTAGCTGGTACCTAATGACCGGTTGCTGATAGCGGCTGCTTCATGTTGATAGTGCAATAAAGGGCAACACATTTTGGTGATGAAACATTTCTACAGAGAGTCTGGAGGCCTCAGTTTCAGTTTGAGATATTAGCCTGGTTTTCTAGTGTGACCTGAAGGTGCCTCAACTTCTCCATACCTTCTCTATACTGAGGTAAAGAGACAATTCCAAGACAGAAGTTGGAATTGAGGCCCTTCTAGCTCCAATGTTTTATAATTATCAAATTATTTCCTCCTTGAAATACTCTTTCTCTGCTTTCTCTCAAGACAGTAGAACAGTTACTAGAATTAGGCATCTATGCAAATATCAAAAGTAAAAAATCTACCATTTGAATATGTTTTTAACTGCACCTATTTTGGTGAATAAATCCTGTAATAAACTGATGATTTGGAAGTAGAGTGGATGCTGCTAAAAGCTCAGTTCATCTGAGAAAATTCCAGATGGAGGAAGCTTGATGTAGGCAGAGAAAATGAAGAACTGTGGTAAAATTTAATGAATAGCTCACGAAGCCCATCTGACCCTCTGTGTCAGGAGGTAACCAAATGTGTCTTTGTTGAGAAGTCCTGTGACCCAGAGCTGCGCTTCCACCTGGCAGGAGATACCGGTACTGGTGGCTGCCTGCATTCAAGACCCTCTTTCCAGAATGGTGACATTGTGATCTGCTTTAGTCATGGTTCCTATTCTTGCTGGGGGAGGTATGGCTGCAATAGAAAGGCAATAAACGCACCAGGAAAGGCTGATTTGCGTTGGCTGGCTGCAGCACTGAATTGGGAACAATAGATGGGATAATAATGCAGTGGTTGGAGGCCATTTGGCTTTGACCTCAGTATCATTCATAGGTTGAACACAAAGCTGTTTTTACTGGTAGTTGAACATTTGGCAATTGCTGATCAGTAAGAATGTACTAGACGTCCTACTGGAGTAGCATGGTTCAGTGGGCAGAACACTGACTGAACTGGAATGTAAAAATATTTGTACTTAAGTGTGTCTGTTTTGCTATTGATTGGTCTTGTGAATTTGGATTCATCCTTTGCCATCTTGGCGTGTGTGTGTGTGTGTGTGTGTGTGTGTGTCTGTCTGTCTGTCTGTCTGTCTGTATTCATTTGCTTTGAGATGTGGAGTCAGAGGAGAGGGTACCTTCAGTAAGATGCGTTTGAAATACTTAAAGAAATGAACCAAAATGAAGGTCAAAAGAAAAAAAAGTTAAGAAAAAAAATGATCAAGCTGAATGACAGTATATTTTTATGTAAAGGTTTTCTAGACAGAGTATTTGAAATATTGAGGCCCCAAAAGCTTCAATGGTTAAGACCCCCAAACACCAATGGTTAAGAACACCAATGCAATGAAAGGACAAAGGATTGTTGACTCATAGATTTACTAGGTACCTTACATATTACTTTACTTTTTACAGTCTTTGGGCAGTGTTAATTATGTGAGTATATTACCCTGTTCTCTTGTTTGTAAATCAAGGTTGCCAGCTTACAGGTGGAATTTGAGATCATATCCCATTCTTTGAAGAAGCCCTCTGACATATCAGAACTCTACACATTTTATTCTCTTTTTGCTAACTCTTACTTGGCATAAGTACATGCATTCTGGAAGGAATCTTTAGTGTGTGTGTTTGTGTGTGTGTGTGTTGATTATACTTAAGCAGCATTTTTATATACCTTCATTTTAACAAGAAGGACACATATACACGATAAAGGTAGCATAGGTGATGTTGGGAGGAACATGAGTAGAGAGTATGAATTCCAGGAATCTTCAGACCAGAAGTATTTAAGGGTGAGATATAGGTGTAACCCTGTTTATGTTCTACAGAATAGGGGATTTTATTTTCAGCTTGGACTAAATGAGTAGTTCTTCTCTTGATTACCTGCCACAGGAGTTCAAAGGTTCAAACTTTTAGAATGGTGGTTTGTAGCACCTGGAATGGGGAGAGGCATGGGGAATGGAGGAGATGCAGCCTCAGAGGCAGGTGGTCAGAACCAAGCACTCCACCAAGAATAAGGAAGGTGCAGGATTGTGTGAATAGAACTCTCATTCACAGTCCACTCCCAGGAAAATGCAGCATATGAGCTGAAGCAATTCTTTCACTGGGAAAGAGTCAATGCTTTGAATACACCTTGCGAAAGTGCATAATCAGTAACAAATTTTCTATAAAAGAAAACCCTACAACACAGTGAAGGGGCAATCTAAATATAGAGGCCAGGTTGTATGAGACAGGAATTACATAAGATACATAAAAGGGAGGATAAGAAATCACTGAAAGAAGCTGTATCCAGAATGCAAGCTCTGATAATTTACTGTACCTGGGACCCAGTTCTAAGCTGTAATTCTCACTCTGGCACATGTGTTACAATATTTCACCTACTGGGAGTGCAGCTGCTCTCCCTAATCCAGAGGCAGTACAAGAGACAGAATAAGAGTTCAGGCTGTGCACAGTCTCTAATGCTGATTCCTCCACCTATTACCCATGATACTGGGCAAATTTCCTAAACTCGCTGAACCTCAGTTTATTAAATTGTAAAATGCAAACATTAAAGTACTTCCCTTGTGCATTTTTATAAGTACTAAATGAGATAATTCATGCCAGGAATCAGGAGAGTGCTCAATCAGTGTTAGCTATTAGTAAGATGGTGGTTTCCTCTGAGAGAATGAGAGGCAAAAGGATTTCGATTGTTGAAAATGTAACTGGGCCCTGGTGAGCCAGGAGATGGCTCATCATGAAGACATATCACTGTATGAACAGACAAAAGGATGCAGGCAACTAACAGCACTTGGATTGGAATGAGAAAATTGAGAGTTTCAAGAAGTATTGAGATTATTCTAACTTCTAAATTTCAGGCTCCATTGGAATTTAGCACTTTTCTTATAGATACAGATACAGGTTGATATATAGATATAGAAGTATCTATTTTGGTTTTGCTTCCTGGAGTGTAAGCTCTCTGAGGCAAGGTCTCGTCTGACTCTTCATTCTATCCTGCCCTGTGCTTGGTGAAATACAGTGCCAAGATAGAAATACACTTTCGGTTGTGATAACATTCTGTAAAGGACTCTTGTTTCCTGGAGTTGCTTATTGTGGAATGCTAGACTCTGATGGCAGAATTTATACAGTGATCTACATTACTCTCTGTAACTGTGATTACACATTTTTTTAAACCTCATGGCATTTTGAGATGACTAAAAGTTTGATTGAGTATGACTGAATTACACCATGTAATATAAACTACATTCATTTTACTAGGAAGTTAATGGAAGCTTAAATTGCTATAAAACCTTAAAACATTATTGCATATGATAATAAACTCATTTGCCTTCTAATTAAAGAATCAGTGAAAGCCCTTCGGTTGGATACGATATAGACAAATTTCTGTTCAGATTTATCCTAGAATCCACTTCTTGTGTTCTACAAGTTATTTAGAACGTATTTCTCTACTACTTATTTCTCTCATTGTTTCTGTTTTGAGCCATGATAAAATCCACTGGCTTAAGACTAGAAAACCCAGAAATAAATCTATACATCTGTAGTGAAGTCATTTTCGACAAATGTGCCAAGAACACACACTGGGGAAAGGACTTGTTTCTTCAATAAGGGGTGTTGGGAAAACTGGGTAACTGTATGCAGAAAAATGAAACTAGACCCCTATGTCTTGCCATATACAAAAATAAAATAAAAATGTATTAAAGACTTAAATCTGAGGCCTCAAACTGTGAAACTAGTAAAATAAAACCATTGGGGGAAACTCTTCAGGACATTGGTCTGAGCAAAGATTTCTTGAGTAATACCCCACAAGCACAGGCAACCAAAGTGAAAATGGACAAATGAGGTCATATCAAGTTAAAAACCTTCTGCAAAGCAAAGGAAACAAACAACAAAGTTAAGAGACAACCCACAGAATGGAAGAAAATAATTGCAAACTATCCCTCTGACCAGGGATTAATAATTAGAATACCCAAGGAGCTCAAACAATTCAATACGAAAAAAATCTAATAATGTAATTAAAAAATGGGCAAAAGATTTGAATAGACATTTCCCAAGGAAGACATACAAATGGCAAACAGGTATATAAAAACCTGCTCAATATTATTGATCATCAGAGAAATGCAAATCAAAAGTACAATGAGATACCACCCCAGTTAAAATGACTTATATCCAAAAGACAGGCAATAATGAATGTGGGTAAGGATATGGAGAAAACCCTCGTACACTGTTGGTAGGAATGTAAATCAGTATCACCACTATGGAGAACAGTTTGGAGGTTTCTCAAAAAACTAAAAATAGAACTACCATATGATCCAGCAATACCACTGCTAGACGTATACCCAAAAGAAAGGAAATCAGTATATTAGAGAGAGATCTACAGTCCCATGTTCATTGAGGCACTATTCACAATAGCACAGATTTGAAGGCAACTTAAGTGTTCATCAACAGACGAGTGGATGGGGAAATCTGGTAATATACACAATGAAGTGCTATTCAGCCATAAAAAAGGATGAGATCCTGTCATTTGCAAGGACACGGATGGAACTGGAGGTGATTATGTTAACTGAAACAATCCAGGTACTCAAACTTTGCATGTTCTCACTCATTTGTGGGAGCTAAAACTTGAAACAATTGAATTCATGGAGATAGAGAACAGAAGGATGTTACCAGAGGCTGAGAAGAGTAGTGGGGGTGGGGTTAGGGGGAAGTGGGGATGGTTAATGGGTACAAAAATATAATTAGACAGAATGAATTAGACAGAATGGTGGCAGAATAGGGTGACTACAGCCAGCAATAATTTATTGTACATTTAAAAATAAAAGTATACTTGGATTGTTTGTAACACAGAGGAAGGATAAATGCTTGAAGTGATGGATACCCCATTTACTCTGATGTGATCATTATGCATTGTATGCCTGTGTCAAAATATCTCATGTACCCTGTAACTATATACAGCTACTATGGACCCATAAAAATAAAACATAAAAAATTATTTTTAAGCCAGGTGCAATAGCTGACGCTTGTAATCCCAGCACTTTGGGAGGCCAAGGTGGGAAGACTGCTTGAGTTCAGGAGTTCAAGACCAGCCTGGGCAACATAACAAGATCCTGGCCTCTACAAAAAAAAAAAAAAAAAAAAAAAAAAAAGACCAGAACCAGGCAGTTTCACAGCTGAATTCTACCAAATGTACAAAGAAGAGCCGGTACTATTCCTACAGAAACTATTCCAAAAAATCGAGGAGGAGGGACTCCTCCCCAGCTCATTCTATGAGGCCAGCATCATCTTCATACCAAAACCTGGAAGAGACACAACCAAAAAAGAAAACTTCAGGCCAATCCTTGATGAACATTGATGCCAAAATCCTCAATAAAATACTGGCAAATCAAATCCAGCAGCACATCAAAAAGTTTATCCATCACGATCAAGTAGGCTTCATCTCCAGGATGCAAGTCTGTTTCAACATATGCAAATTAATACATGTGATTAATCACATAAACAGAACTAAAGACAAAAACCACATGATTATCTCAATAGATGTAGAAAAGGCTTTCGATAAAATTCAACACCCATTCATGTTAAAAACTCTCAATAAACTAGATAATGAAAACACATACCTCAAAATAATAAAGGTCATCTATGACAGGCCAGCATTATACTGAATGGGCGAAAGCTGGAAGCATTCCCCTGGAAAACCAGTACAAGACAAGGATGCCGTCTGTCACCACTCCTATTCAACATAATATTGGAAGTCCTAGCCAGAGCAATCAGAAAAGAGAAAGAAATAAAGGGCATCCAAAAAGGAAGAGAGGATGTCAAAATATCTCTGTTTGTAGATGACATGATTCTGTATCTAGAAAACCTTATAGTCCTGGCCCAAAAGCTCCTCCAACTGATAAACAAGTTCAGCAAAGTCTCAGGATACAAAATCAACGTACAAAAATCGTTAGCATTCCTATATACCAACAACAGCCAAATCTCGAGCCAAATCAGAAAGACAATCCCATTCACAATTATCACAAAAAGAATAAAATACACAGGAGTATAGCTAACCAGGGAGGTGAAAGAATTGGCAAAAATATTGTTCAATTACAAATTATAAAGAGAATTACAAAACACTGCTCAAAGAAATCAGAGAACACACAAACAAATGGAAAAACATCCCATGCTCATGGATAAAAAGAATCAATATCATTAAAATGGCTATACTCTCCAAAGCAACTTACAGATTCAATGCTATTTTTATCAAACTACCAATGACATTCTTCACAGAACTAGAAAAAACTATTTTAAAATTTATATGGAACCATAAAAGAGCCTGAATAGCCAAGGCAGTCGTAAGAAAAAAGAACAAAGCTGGAGGCATCATGTTACCCAATTTCAAACTATACTACAAAGGCTACAGTAACCAAAACAGCATGGTACTGGTATAAAAACAGGCACATAGACCAATGGAGCAGAATGGAGAGCTCAGAAATAAGGTTGCACATCTATGACCATCTGATCTTTGACAAAGCTGACAAAAACAAAAAAATGAGGAAAAGACTCACTATTCAATAAATGGTGCTGAGTTAACTGGCTAGCCATATGTAGAAGATTGAAGCTGGACCTTTTCCTTAGACCATACACAAAAATCAACTCAAGATGGATTAAAGACTTAAATGTAAAACTCAAAACTATCAAAACCCTAGAAGACAACCTAGGCAATACCGATCTGGACATAAGAACGGGCAAAGATTTCATGACAAAGACACCAAAAGCAATTGCAACTAAAAGCAAAAATTGTCGAGTGGGATCTAATTAAACTTAAGAGCTTCTGCACAGAAAAAGAAACTATCAACAGAGTAAATAGCCAAGCTACAGAATGGGAGAAAATATTTGCAAACTATGCATCTGACAAAGGTCTAATATCCAGCATCTATAAGGAACTTAAGCAAATTCACAAAAGAAAAACTAACAACCCCATGAAAAAGTGGGCAAAGGACGTGAACGTACACTTCTCAAAAGAAGACATACATGCAGCCAACAAGCATATGAATAAAAGTTCAATATCACTGATCATCAAAGGAATGCAAATCAAAACCACAATGAGATACCATCCCACACCAGTCAGAATGGCTATTATGAAAAAGTCAAAAAATAACAGATGCTGGCAAGGTTGTGGAGAAAAAGGAACATGTATACACTGTTGGTGGGAGTGTAAATTAGTTTAACCATTGTGAAAGCAGTATGGTGATTCCTCAAAGAGCTGAAAGCAGAACTACCATTTGACCCAGTAATCCTATTACTGTGTATATAACCAGAGAAATAAAAGTCATTCTACCATAAAGACACATGCACATAAATGTTCATTGCAGCACTATTCACAATAGCAAAGACAGGAAATAAACCTAAATGCCCATCAATGACAGATTAAATAAAGAAAATATGGTATATATACACCATGGAATACTATGCAGCCGTAAAAAATGAGATCATGTCTTTTGAGAGAACATGGGTGGAGCTGGAGGCTATTATCTTTAGCAAACTAAAATAGGAACAGGAAACCAAGTGGGAGCTCAATGATGAGAATTTATAAACACAAAGAAAGAAACAATGGCCTGGTATGGTGGCTCACTCCTGTAATCCCAGCACTTTGGGAGGCCAAGGCAGGTGGATTACTTGAGGTCAGGAGTTTGAGACCAGCCTGGCCAACATGGTGTGAAACTCCATCTCTACTAAAAATGCAATTAGTCAGGCTGGTGGTGCACGCCTGTAATCCCAGCTATTCAGGAGACTGAGGTGCAAGAATCACTTGAACCTGGGAGGTGGAGGTTGCAGTGAGCCGAGATTGCGCCACTGCACTCCAGCCTGGGTGACAGAGTAAAACTGTGTCTCATAAAAAAGAGAAACCAAAAAACAAAGAAGGAAACAACAGACACTGGGGTCTACCTGAAGGTGGAGGGTGGGAGGAGGACGAGGAGCAGAAAAGATAACTATTGGGTACTGGGCTTAGTACCCAGGTAATGAAATAATAAGTACAACAAACCCCCATGACACGTTTTTACCTGTGTAACAAACCTTCATTTGTACCCCCAAACCTAAGATAAAGGTTAAAAAAAATGCATTGGTCTAAATGCTTCCTTCAGTGTGCCTATGAGGTCCCTCCATAGTATAAAATACACATGTATTGGCTGGATGCAGTGGCTCGCGCCTGTAATCCCAGCACTTTGGGAGGCTGAGGCAGGCAGATTGCCTGAGCTCAGGAGTTCTCGCCCAGCCTGGGCAACATGGTGAAACTCCGTCTCTACTAAAATGCAAAAAATTAGCCAGGCGTGGTGGTGGGTGCGTGTAGTCCCAGCTACTCGAGAGGCTGAGGCAGGAGAATTGCTTGAACCTGGGTGGCGGAGGTTGCAGTGAGCC
>NW_012104588.1:1684380-1687243 GCF_000951045.1 Mandrillus leucophaeus
CACTTTTATGTGTATCTCTCCTGTGTGTGTCTGTCCCCAGACTCAGACCCTTTCCTGAAAGGATACAGGTGGTTGCACTGAGAGCCCAGAACATGTGATTGCACTGAGAGCCCAGATAGATAATACTGGATGCCATCTTTTTGGGTGCCACCATTCAGCCCACTACAGGCATGTATGTTGATAGGAGTACTTAAGATATTCAAACAGGAGGACAGGTGCAGTGGCTTATGCCTGTAATCCCAGCACTTTGGGAGGCTGAGGAGAGCAGATCACCCGAGGTCGGGAGTTTGAGACCAGCCTGACCAACATGGAGAAACCCCGTCTCTACTAAAAATACAAAAATTAGCCAGGCGTGGTGATGCGCACCTGTAGTGCCAGCTATTCGGGAGGCTGAGGCAGGAGAATCGCTTGAACCTGGGAGGCAGAGGTTGTGATGAGCCGAGATGGCGCCATCACACTCAGCCTGGGTGACAGAGCAAGACTCCGTCACAAAAAAAAAGAAAAAAAAAAAAATTTCCAGCAGGCAACATGGTAACATTTGGGAAGGTGTTCAGTGCACAGGCAAGGCACCTTCATTTTTAAACTAGGAGTTCCTCAAAGCACAAAATCCAAAGCTGTCACCTTCTCAAAGCTGATTCAGAGATCCATGTTTTCAGGAGTGGAAGGTTTTTGTGGTATGCTCCTTTCTCTGCAATTTTTGTAGTGAACCTTAAAGATGTCTGCCTTAAATGTTCTACATTATTCTAGTGTGTTCACTGGTTCAAAGGCTGTAGCATAAATTTTGCACAAATGGTTAATCTCAATTCTCTTGACCCTTGGAAAGGGCTCAGTACACAGTCAGCTCTGGTTAAATTTCATATTTAATACATGGGTCTACATGCTGTCATTTTCAGCAATACCTTTGTGTAAGAAACTAGGAAACATGAAAAGTCACTTAGTTTCTCTAGTCTCATTGAAAGGTGGTGGGATTAGGTTAATTTTTGGTTCAATTCCTTTGAACTTAGAATTCTGTGAGTATTTTGTAAAATAGCATGTGAGCACTATGAGGGTAGAAATTAAAAAGAAACTTTTTATTATGGAAAACTTAAACACATGCTAGATAATGTATCCCTATGCACTCATTACCCAGATTCAACATTTAATAATTCAGTTCAAAGTTAACATCATCTAACCCCCCTTGTCGTATTACTAAACATGTAATAAGCAGTTTGTTGACAATTTAATCTCCAGTTTAAAAACAAATACTGTGCATTGAATTTTGCTTTTATCAAGACCTTCACAACCAAAGCCTGTAATGCAACATTTAGATGCATAAATGCTACAAAGTTTTGGGGAAATAAAACAACTTCAAAGTTGGCGCCAGACCTATGGGGTAAGGAATAAATGTTTTAATTCCTCTTTCCATTGTGTTTCTTCAATTTTTGAAATTCTATAAGCTGAAAATGAAGAGAGAAAATGGGAGGTGCATTCATTAGCATAGAGATGGTTGTAAGAGGCAAGAATGGATGAGGTTGTCAGGAGAACCAGAGAAAGGAGGAAAGCAAGAGACTGAGAGAGTGACCCTGATAATTGATGACCATTCAGGCAACTAGGAAAAGATGAGCTCAGTAGGAGACTTAGAAGTATGTCGGCCTGGGGTGGTGCTCATGCCTGTAATCCCAGCACTTTAGGAGGCTGTGGTGCTCATGCCTGTAATCCCAGCACTTTAGGAGGCTGAGGCGGGTGGATCACAAGGTCAGGAATTCAATACCAACATGATGAAACCCCGTCTCTACTAAAGATACAAAAAATTAGCTGGGCATGGTGACATGAGCCTGTAATCCCCGCTACTCAGGAGACTGAGGCGGGAGAATCACTTGAACCCAGGAGGTGGAGGTTACAGTGAGCCAAGATCGCACCATTGTTGGCTAAATGTTTGGGCCTCTGAGGGCATATTGAAGCATTTTTCTACGTCTTTCTAGTTGGAGGAAAAAAGGTGCCTGGGTCTTGAGCATCCTGTGGACAGGTAGCTGCCTTCAGAGAGGCAAGGCCTTTCCAAGAGATTTGTATGGTTTCATTCGGAAGCCTGGTGTTGCTGTGTCTTAGCTTGTATGCTTATGTCTGGGTTTCAGTAAGTGAAGCTTCCAGAAATATTTCCCAATTGTTGTCCTTCTGTGTATTTTCAATGCTCATATGTATTTTTGTGACTCATCACAAGAACAGTTAAACTGTTAAACTGTTTTCCAAACTGCAGAAATAAAAACAAAATCACAAAGCATTTTTTTCTCTAAGTTGACTCTTCTCCTATTCCTGCCTACTGTGCTTTACGTCAGCAAGTGATGCTTTACTTTTTAAATATGTAATATAGTATCAATGCTTCATGGAAGTCTAGAGAGACGGAAACCAATTCCAAAACCACCTTTCCTCAAGCAGTCATTTGTAATCGTCGTATGTGCGGTTCAAGAGACACAGAGAAAGCCTATGGATACTTCACGTTTGCTACACATGGTGATATTACCAGTACTTCCAGAGACACTGAAATTTAGTTCAAAACAATGCTTTAGAGTGTTCTTGATTCTATTATTCCTTCTACCGATGATCCACTCAGAAATCAAACCTGAGTACAGAGACATTGGAGAAGTTATTAAAATATCGGACAAATAGGTTCATCACGAGCTACAAAGTTATTCCATCCTCTACTTGTACATACTCTGCTTTACATTTATTATGGAAAAGAGTAATTTTTCATTATAGAATAAAGACCTGAGATTTATTATGGAATCACTGTGAACCTTCCCAGCACAGCTCCCAGATATCCACGGTGCTATTTCAGGATCTGTTTACCTTTGCCATGTGCCCCCTGAATCACAGAGTATAAGCAAAA
>NW_012104588.1:1687293-1688488 GCF_000951045.1 Mandrillus leucophaeus
TCGTATGTGCGGTTCAAGAGACACAGAGAAAGCCTATGGATACTTCACGTTTGCTACACATGGTGATATTACCAGTACTTCCAGAGACACTGAAATTTAGTTCAAAACAATGCTTTAGAGTGTTCTTGATTCTATTATTCCTTCTACCGATGATCCACTCAGAAATCAAACCTGAGTACAGAGACATTGGAGAAGTTATTAAAATATCGGACAAATAGGTTCATCACGAGCTACAAAGTTATTCCATCCTCTACTTGTACATACTCTGCTTTACATTTATTATGGAAAAGAGTAATTTTTCATTATAGAATAAAGACCTGAGATTTATTATGGAATCACTGTGAACCTTCCCAGCACAGCTCCCAGATATCCACGGTGCTATTTCAGGATCTGTTTACCTTTGCCATGTGCCCCCTGAATCACAGAGTATAAGCAAAAAGGATGTAAAATCCCCCAGGTTCAGCTGTAATATTGAATGGAGAGTAACATGTACTCTTTCTTCCTGAAGCCAAAGATACCCCCATAAAATATAGTTTTATTTCCTCAGACACTCAGCTTTTGCTCTTAAACTAATACTTATTGTACATAGAATCTGTCTTTGGGTATTACACAAATTTCTAAACTTTACCAAGTGTGGGAAATTCTGTTTCATACCTCCATATTCTGACATTGTTTAGCTTTCCTTTTATTTTACCAACTTCCATGTAAAGGCGTATAACAAGTTAGACCAGTGTGTCTTAGAGAGACACAAGGAGGGTACAGGTTCTTGGAAGAACTGATGGAGATGGGAAGGCTCTCTCAGGAATTAAAGTGCTTGATCATCCAAAAGAAGTAAGATCCAAGAGACTTCATATCTCCCAGTCTTTAGATGGCTGTCAGCTCATCCCTTTCCCATGGCAATCTTGGAAGCTGTATTTTAGCAGACGTGGCAGGTCTAGCACTTTCTGAACACTAGAGGAAAAGAGAACCTGGCCCAAGCAGCCTGATTTGGAGACAAGCATCTGCAGAGAACAGTACCAGTGATTGCACACACAAGCTTCGAACATTTTTCTGGCCCCTCATAGAACTCAATACTTTGAGTGGGGTCTGAGTAAAGCTGACCTGAAATTCCCATCAAGATCTCAGAGGTCAGCTCAGGAGCAGGAACACAGCATTGTTTTCACAGAGAGGAAAATTGGATTAGATGAGAAGTTTG
>NW_012104588.1:1690096-1693290 GCF_000951045.1 Mandrillus leucophaeus
ATCCCAGCACTTTGGGAGGCTGAGGCAGGCAGATTGCCTGAGCTCAGGAGTTCTCGCCCAGCCTGGGCAACATGGTGAAACTCCGTCTCTACTAAAATGCAAAAAATTAGCCAGGCGTGGTGGTGGGTGCGTGTAGTCCCAGCTACTCGAGAGGCTGAGGCAGGAGAATTGCTTGAACCTGGGTGGCGGAGGTTGCAGTGAGCCAAGATCACGCCATTGCACGCCAGCCTGGGTGACAGAGCAAGACTCAAAAAAAAAAAATCTCCACATGTATTACATACACAATCATATATAAGAAAATTTATATATGCTAATTTTATAAAATATTAAATATATTACATAAAATAGTATTGTATACTAATACACATGAAATTGTAGTATACACACGTAATATATAGTATTTGGCAGTATTTAAATGCTATGGGATAAAGATAATAAGGAGAAAATGGCTAAAAGATATACATGTACATGTACATAAATTTCAATATATTAGCATATACATATTAATATGTTTGATATTGTTACTGTGTACTAATATCTATCTATATTTAGCTTGTTAATAAATATGCTTCCTCAAGGCTAGATTAGAGTCTTTGTTAATTATGTTGCTAAGGCGCTTTTGCTTTCCTCCGATAGCCATCACCAGGCCCAGCTTCAGTTTATTTCCCATCACTGTCTCTAATTACCTGGGAGACTCATTGTCTCTCATTCTGCTCTGAGAGGTTCTGTCTTCACCAGCCACAGTATTCTGACTCTGGGTCTCCGCCACACTGAGGTATAGGGGAAACTTGTTCCAGTTCTGCCCCCCCTTTTTTTTTTCCTCTAGGAGAGTCATCTCTGAAGGTTTTTCCCTGACAACACGCTCTCCTTGAACTGAATATGTCCCAGCACAGCTGGTTTCACAGACATTGTGTCTGCGCAGTTGCACAGGCTGCCATTCTCCGAAGAGCCCGGTACTTGACTTAATTCTCTGCTGTTTTGATATTCTGGATAATTTTTGAACAGAAGCCCTACATTTTTATTTTTCACAGGTTCCTGCCAATTATGGAGGCAGTCCTGTTTCTAAACACCATTAAGCATCCTTCTGAGCTGCAGAAAGTCATAGACCAGTCTTCAGCCGTGCCCATTACAGTAGCAGTGACAGCACACCACTTTGCTCATGATACGGATCAGTACGTGTTTAAGTGAACGCTGCTCTGTCTGCCGATGTTAAGCACTCACTCCACCCCTCCTCTCACACTGAGGCCCATGCAGTGAAGAGTAAGGGACCTTCTCACAGCCGCATGTGATGAATATTGAAAACTCTAAGACTGAATCTTTACTTGATGCAAATAAGTTCTCGAAGGAATCCTCTTAAAGTCTGTCATCATGTTATTAGAGACACAAATTCTCTTCAACTCTAAGGTAGCAGCCAGTAGCATGTTGCATAGCTGAGTAGCTTTAACAGAAGGAAGGAAACGTAGCACCGCGTTAGTTTCCCAGGGCTGTCGTAACACATCGGCACACACTAGGTAGCTTAAAACAACAGAAATTACTTTTCTCACAATTCTGGAGTCCAGAAGTCTGAAATTAAGGTATCAGCAGAGCCTTACTCCCCAGAGGCTCTAGGGATGAATGTGATCCTTTCTTTTTCCAGCTTCTCGTGGCTGCAGCTGTCCCTTGGCTTGTGGCTGTGTCTCTCTGTGCTCCATCTTCATGTTACGTATCACTTTTATGTGTATCTCTCCTGTGTGTGTCTGTCCCCAGACTCAGACCCTTTCCTGAAAGGATACAGGTGGTTGCACTGAGAGCCCAGAACATGTGATTGCACTGAGAGCCCAGATAGATAATACTGGATGCCATCTTTTTGGGTGCCACCATTCAGCCCACTACAGGCATGTATGTTGATAGGAGTACTTAAGATATTCAAACAGGAGGACAGGTGCAGTGGCTTATGCCTGTAATCCCAGCACTTTGGGAGGCTGAGGAGAGCAGATCACCCGAGGTCGGGAGTTTGAGACCAGCCTGACCAACATGGAGAAACCCCGTCTCTACTAAAAATACAAAAATTAGCCAGGCGTGGTGATGCGCACCTGTAGTGCCAGCTATTCGGGAGGCTGAGGCAGGAGAATCGCTTGAACCTGGGAGGCAGAGGTTGTGATGAGCCGAGATGGCGCCATCACACTCAGCCTGGGTGACAGAGCAAGACTCCGTCACAAAAAAAAAGAAAAAAAAAAAAATTTCCAGCAGGCAACATGGTAACATTTGGGAAGGTGTTCAGTGCACAGGCAAGGCACCTTCATTTTTAAACTAGGAGTTCCTCAAAGCACAAAATCCAAAGCTGTCACCTTCTCAAAGCTGATTCAGAGATCCATGTTTTCAGGAGTGGAAGGTTTTTGTGGTATGCTCCTTTCTCTGCAATTTTTGTAGTGAACCTTAAAGATGTCTGCCTTAAATGTTCTACATTATTCTAGTGTGTTCACTGGTTCAAAGGCTGTAGCATAAATTTTGCACAAATGGTTAATCTCAATTCTCTTGACCCTTGGAAAGGGCTCAGTACACAGTCAGCTCTGGTTAAATTTCATATTTAATACATGGGTCTACATGCTGTCATTTTCAGCAATACCTTTGTGTAAGAAACTAGGAAACATGAAAAGTCACTTAGTTTCTCTAGTCTCATTGAAAGGTGGTGGGATTAGGTTAATTTTTGGTTCAATTCCTTTGAACTTAGAATTCTGTGAGTATTTTGTAAAATAGCATGTGAGCACTATGAGGGTAGAAATTAAAAAGAAACTTTTTATTATGGAAAACTTAAACACATGCTAGATAATGTATCCCTATGCACTCATTACCCAGATTCAACATTTAATAATTCAGTTCAAAGTTAACATCATCTAACCCCCCTTGTCGTATTACTAAACATGTAATAAGCAGTTTGTTGACAATTTAATCTCCAGTTTAAAAACAAATACTGTGCATTGAATTTTGCTTTTATCAAGACCTTCACAACCAAAGCCTGTAATGCAACATTTAGATGCATAAATGCTACAAAGTTTTGGGGAAATAAAACAACTTCAAAGTTGGCGCCAGACCTATGGGGTAAGGAATAAATGTTTTAATTCCTCTTTCCATTGTGTTTCTTCAATTTTTGAAATTCTATAAGCTGAAAATGAAGAGAGAAAATGGGAGGTGCATTCATTAGCATAGAGATGGTT
>NW_012104588.1:1695394-1705902 GCF_000951045.1 Mandrillus leucophaeus
TTTCACAGAGAGGAAAATTGGATTAGATGAGAAGTTTGAGTGTAATGACACCTTCTTTTTTTTTTTTTTTTTTTTTTTTTTTTTTTACTTTAAGTTTAGGGAGTCATCTGTAGAACGTGCAGCTTTGTTACAAAGGTATACATGTGCCATAGTGGTTTGCTGCACCTGTCAATCCATTATCTAGGCTTGAAGCCCCGCATCCTTCGGATATTTGTCCTAATGCTCTCCCTTCCCTTGCCTCCCTCCCCCTGACAGGCCACGGTGTATGATGCTCCCCTCTCTGTGTCCATGTGTTCTCATTGATCAACTCCCACTTATGAGTGAGAACATGTGGTGTTTGGTTTTCTGTACCTGTGCTAGTTTGCTGCAAATGATGGTTTCCAGTGTCATCCATGTCACTGTAAAGAACAGGAACTCATTCTTTTTTACGGCTGCATAGTATTCCATGGTTTATATATGCCACATTTCCTTTATCCAGTCTATCATTGATGGGCATTTGAGTGGGTTCCAAGTCTTTGCTATTGTAAACTGTGCTGCAATAAACATACATGTGTATGTGTCTTTATAGTAGAATGATTTGTAATCCTTGGATATATACCCAGTAATGAGATTGCGGGGTTCTATGGTATTTCCGGTTCTAGATCCTTGAGGAATTGCCACACTGTCTTCCATAATGGTTGAACTAATTTATACTCTCACAGACATTGTAAAAGTGTTTCTATGTCTCCACAGCCTTGCCAACATCTGTTGTTTCCTGACTTTGTAATAATCACATACTAAATCTTCTCGATATATAATATCATATAGCCACAGCTCTCAAGAAAGAAATCTGTAGAAAGTGGTTTCTTTCCAGGAGAAATCTTTGGCAGCTTTCATGGCTGATTATATTACATGTTAATGACAATAAAGTTTTTCCTGGAGCTTCATTACTATTCTTGAAGTCTATCTCATAATGTACATTTGGAGACTGCCTAGAAAAATGTGGTCTCTGATTGGATGCTGGTAAAGTGGTGACAAGATACCTAACAAAGTGAGTATGCTTGACTATTTTCCATCATTTACTATTTTGGGATAAGCTTAACATCCTCAGTGCCTGCCTCTGCCCCTCACAAGTAATTAGCATATGCCTAAATAAAGTTTAAGCAAGCTAGCTCCACTATTCCCAAGCACATATTATCTAGGGTCTAGTCTTTAGAAGTATAAAGTACAAAGCTTCAAAGTACAACCGGCCAGGTGTGGTGGCTCACGTCTGTAATCCCAGCACTTTGGGAGGTCAAGGCAGGCAGATCACGA
The DNA here is from genome assembly GCF_000951045.1 of Mandrillus leucophaeus. Classification (NCBI taxonomy): domain Eukaryota; kingdom Metazoa; phylum Chordata; class Mammalia; order Primates; family Cercopithecidae; genus Mandrillus; species Mandrillus leucophaeus. The sequence goes on from NW_012104588.1 coordinate 1,696,688, forward strand.
GGTCAGGAGATGGAGACCATTCTACCTAACACGGTGAATCCCCGTTTCTACTAAAAAAATACAAAAAAATTAGCTGGGCATGGTGGCGGGGGCCTGTAGTCCCAGCTACTCGGGAGGCTGAGGCAGGAGAATGGCGTGAACCTGGGAGGTGGAGCTTGCAGTGAGCCGAGATTGTGCCACTGCACTCCAGACTGGGCGACAGAGCCAGACTCTGTCTAAAAAAAAAAAAAAAAATGTACAACTACATAAAAAGATGTATCCAAACTAGAAAGGTTTAAATGATAAATTGATGGATTTGTGTTTCCTATGGAAGAGGGTACAAAGCACAGTGCTAATATACATATATAGGGGAGAAGAGGGCAGGGCTTTTATAAAATGAATGCAGTCAAATCTTGGGAACAGTTTCTTTAGTAGCCTGAATATTAGAGAGATGATTCATGAAATTTCAACTTACTGCCATGTCTAGAAATATCAAGACATAGCTAGCATTTTTTAAAAAATAAATTTTTCTAAACAAAACTATTAATGAGATGAATGAGGTGTTTCCTTTTTTTTTTTTTTCCTAATTACTTAGTTTGAAGACAGGAAAGCATGAATCTTTTTATTTTCTCTGTAGTTTGCCTTGTGACATTACCACTCAGAGAGATGTTGATACTTCACTTTTCTAGTGTTTACTGATTTGAAGACAAGGTGATGATATTGAATCTCCTTAGGAGCCACCCTGATGCTGGAACCCCATTTTATTGTGGTTATACGTTTGTTACCGTTTATCTTATATTCACAGTATTGGATCAATTTCACATCAGTATAATTACAAATAATGTTCAAATACACAAAATATTTAATGGTCAAATCCTACACTGAGAGGGAATTTTATTTCTAATCTTTGTGTTCTTATAGAATAATTTGGAAAATAAAGTAACAATTTTATCTTGTATGAAAATGTATTGTCATCATATGTATATCTGTTTTTAGAGAAGCACAAAACAGAAACACACATGTTATTTTGGCCATAAACCTAGTTTACACTGGGGCCAATTCCTTGGAGGTGAAGGCGTGGAAAGGACTGCCCAGATTAGACAGGGTATCTGGGGCTGTGCTTCTCTCAGTTTTCCATGCGGCTCCTAGAGTGTGTTACCATTCTAACATCATCACACATCACTCCCTGACATGAAACAGTCTTGGTAGGAAAGTAAAAAGAGTCATTTTCAAGAAGAAAACTGTTTTTCAATTTCACTTTTATTTTTACAAGCTGGAAAAGAGGTGCTTGATTCCCCAGGAAAAGCTACGGAAAAGTGCTAAATGTTTACAAGAGCAACTACTCCAGTACTCTTAGAAAGCCCAGGACCTTCAGGATAGAGTATTGTAAGGGAGGACTTTGTTGTATCTCCTTAAAATCACATATGAGCAAAAATCCTAAGTTATATCCACTTCAAGATTCGTTGTGAATCCACCATAGTCTCCTAAAAGGGTTTCTTTCTTCTCTCTGAAAACAGTTCCCTGTCCACAGGAGGCTCAAGGTCCACGTACCTTTGTTCTTCCAACTAGGAAGCCCTAGAACAATGCCTGCTCATACATGGACCTCAGGGACCCAAATATGATGATGATGACGATGATGGTGATTGTTATTTTCTTGAGCCAGGGTCTCACTCTGCCAGCCAGGTAGAAGGGCAGTGGCTCCATCTCAGCTCACTGGGATCTCCATCTCCAGAGCTCAAGAGATCCTCCTACCTCAGCCTCTGGAGTAGCTGAAACAGCAGGCACCAACCATCACATTTAGCTTTTTTTTTTTCCACTTTAATTGTAGAGAGGAAGTTCCGTCATGTTGCCCAGGATGGTCTGGAACGCCTGAGTTCAAGTGATCCGCCAACCCCGCTCTCCCAAAATGCTCTCTGTCGCCTGTAGTCCCAGCTACTCAGGAGCTGAGGCAGGAGAATGGCGTGAACCCGGTACGCGGAGCTTGCAGTGAGCCGAGATCGCGCCATTGCACTCCAGACTGGAAAACAGAACTAGACCCCATCTGAAAAAAAAAAAAAAAAAAAAAAAAAAAAAAGAGGAAATATAGACAATGAGATGTATCTGTTTTAAATATGAATAAATAAATCAGTAGTTGAGTGGTTGCAAGGGACCAAAGGTGAAGGAAAAGTGCAGAGACTGGACACAGTGCATTTGTACAGAAGTGAAACTAGTTTATAGAATACAACAACGGTGGACACGTGTAATTATGCCTTTGCTCGGTCCATGGAATATACAACAGCCAAGTGAATCCTAAGAAGAGCTATGGTCTTGGAGTCAGAGTGACGTGTGAGTGTAGGCTAAATGATTGTAGCCAAAGTCCCCATCTAGGAGAGAAAGTTGATAATAAGGGGGCCTATGAATATGCTGGGGGAGAGGATATCTGTAACCTCTGTTCCTTTTGACCCATTTTGGCATGAACCTAAAGGTTTTCTATGAAATGAGCTCTACTTTTAAAACAGTAATGTAAACTTATTTTGTGAGTGTTGATTATCCTGGAATTTCCTGTTTGGTGCGTGATATATGCATTGCATACATGGGCATTAAATTTCTACTACAAGTATCAGAGAAGCCTGTTAACCGTGTATTGAAATAGGGGCCTTTTGTTTCTGTGTTGTTTCTTCTGCTTTGCCTTTTCTCATGGAGCCAAAGGTATGAAGGTAGCAGCTGTGGCCTCAGTTCAGCAGCAACTCAGTAAACTCAGGGTCTTCACTGGGCCTCATGGCATTTCCAAAGTTGGCAAATGGAAACAAAGCTCAGCCCCAGTACCAAGGTAAGAAAAAAAACAGGCGGCCTCAGTGACAGGCCCATAGGACCAGTTGATCAAAAAGCCACAGCTTCGCCTGAAGGCTACCCGCAGATTCCCATGAATATCACTTTGGGAGAGAAAAATGCCCCCAAGAGCATCCCTGTTAGAGGTTTTCTATCTTTCCCTCCCCGTTTCACCTCATCCTCCGGGAACCTGAGAGACACCTCATGATCGCACCTTTGGTGTTTTGCAGCAGTCACCAATGTCGTGTAACATGCAACTTTACTCATATGTCTTTTTCATTGTAATGACTTCCATGTAAACTTTCAGAATCTCCTTGGAACCCAGAATTTTATCTAACTCGCACCTACCATCCCTCCCATGATGCACACAGCAGAGGTTCCTCCCTCCCTGGGGGTGTGTGCAGAATCCGGGGACTTGATTGGGTTTTCACAGCCCTGGTGAGATTGAGGATCTAGTGAAGCAAGGAATACAATGGAAGGTAGCAGGGAGGGCCTAATGCAATCATCTGAGCTCCTTATAAGAGGCAGGGCTTTACCGAGACCACAGAGATCTCCAGTCAGAAAGAGACTGCCTGCGAGGGAGATTCCTTAAAATCTATATCTCCTTAAAATAGGAGATATAGGAGAAAATAGGCTGCTGCCGTGTAGACCAAGGAAACCCACGACCCTCCAGGAAGACTAGAAGCCAGGCCTCCGACCCACAGACCTGAGAGCTGGTAAGTCTGGGGCTGGGTTTGCAGGGACTAAGTGTGTGGGAGAGTCATGCGCATGGACCTCAACTCACAGGCTCTCTGAATCCTGTCCCCAGCACCACTGCCCTCGTTTTCAGACGCCAGCACCGCCTGCAGCCGGCCAGGCTCAGCCCAAAGAGAGCGGAGAGGCTAAGGCCCCGAAACATGGCGCGCACGAAGCAGACCGCCCGGAAAGCCACCAACTGGCAGGCCCCCAGGAAGCCCCTGGCCACCAAAGCAGCCGCCACAAGGGCGCCGCCTAGAGGAGGGATTAAGAAGCCTCACCGCTACAAGCCGGGCACCCTGGCGCTGCGGGAAATCAGAAAGTACCAGAAGTCCACGCAGCTGCTCCTGCGCAAGCTGCCTTTCCAGCGCCTGGTGCGCGAGATCGCCCAGGCCATCAGCCCGGACCTGCGCTTCCAGAGTGCAGCCATTGGCGCCCTGCAGGAGGCCAGCGAGGCCTACCTGGTGAACCTCTTTGAAGACACCAACCTGTGTGCCATCCATGCCGGGCGCGTCACAATTATGCCTGGAGACATGCAGCTGGCCCGCCGCATCCGCGGAGAGGGTGCTTAAGAGCCCACGCTCCTGGGAAACGTTGCACTCTAGAGGACTTCTTTTCTACTTGGTTGTGTTTTCTTTTTTCTCTTCCCCCTGTAACTGGTAGTTCTGATGTGAGAAGTTTTGTTCTGTTTTGGTTTCTTTTCCCTCCTGGGGTCCAAAGGTAGCTAAGCATAGGATTGCCAGTGGAAACGTAGGCAGAAATCAGGTGGCGGTTGTGTCTGTGTGTGCTTCTGTTAGGAAACGTCTCATCTACCTTGAGGGTCCCAAGGCACTAGTGTCAAGCAGAAATGTGTCTGTGAGCGAGTTTCAGTTCAACTCTGTAAAATTATAAAGAAGTCTGTTTTTTTCTTTACTATGTCTGCATATGGGTTCTGTAAACAAAATAAATTTCTTATTAATGAGAGCTAAAAGTTGTTTATTGCATTTTGTGAAACAGTAGATTCCAGGTATACTTGGAGGTTTTATGTATGCAACTCTGTGTTTTCAATGTTCCCTGTCTCCTGTGATGTTTCCACTAGTTTGCTATGAAAATACATTAAACTCCATTGTCTACAATTTGAATAAATTCTCTATTTACAAATTACTGCACATTGTGGAAGCAGTATGAGTAGAATCCAGTGGAGTATATCTGTGTGTTGAAGGGAGTCAGAGGCATCCATTGGGAGTCTGATGCAGTCCATCTCTGGTGGCCTATATCCCGGAGTGTGGTCATTGTCATGGTAGGAATGGTCAAGGCTTTGGCCACGCAGGTTGTAGAAGAGGCTCTGGACATGTGTGAGATCTGAAAAAGAGATGCCCCTGAGAAAGCTTGCCTGCACATTTAAGTTTAAGGGCCACATTTTTATCAAGTACAAAAAATTATGTGATTTTCAGCCCAAGACTAGAAAAGTAATCCTGTTCCTGAGGGAAGAAGTACTGGCTCCGTCTTCCAATGACAGAAGACTGTATGCTGGAGCTTCCGCATCTCAGTCTATCCTGGACCCACCCTCGATTTTAACACCTTCCTCAAACTCTGACATGGTCTCACCTAGATCATGGAAGCAGCCTTTTTCATAATCACTTTGACTACATATTTGTTCCTCCTTGAGTGAATTGAATCATTTTTCTACATCTTCCCTGTTGGAAGAAGAAAAGTGCATGGTCCCTGAGCACCTTTGGAACAGACAGCTGCTTTGAGAGAGAAACACCTCCCAAGAGACTGTGATGGTTTCACATTGAAGCCTGAAGTTGCTCTGCCTTAGGATTATTTCTGGGTTTTCTTTTCTTATCATAATCAGTTACTAGTTGATATTTTCTGTTGGATTTTTTAGAAAGGGCTTACTGATAAGATTATGACTTTCTCATTAAAAATACTACTTTGGTGAAAGTATATTAAAATTAACAATACTCGAATTTCCAATACTTACATATACAATAGTTGAACATGGCATGGTAGGTGAAAGTGAGAAGTAGAATTTGACAAACACCATTTTACCAAACATTAGTATGTTCCCTTGAATATATGACTAAGAAAAACTAAGTAATTAGGGGGAAAAAAAAGAAACACCTTATGTATCTCTTTTATAGATTCGTTCAGAAAAAAAAACACTCTTTACAATGTCTTACTATGTCTTGATATTCCTAGACATGGCACTGACTTAAAATTTCATGAATCGTCTCTCTAATATTCATGTTACTTAAGAAACTATTATAAAATATTTGACTGCATTCATTTTATGAGAGCCCTGCCCTCTTCTTCCCTACATATGTATGTTAGCACTCTGCGTTGTACTCTCTTCCGTAGAAAACACAAATCCATCAATCTATCATTTCAGCTTTTTTAGTTTAGGTACAACTTTTTGTGAGTTATACTTTTAAACTTTTTACTTTGTACTTTTAAAGACTAGACCCTAGATAATATGTGCTTCAGAATAGTGGAGCTAGATTACTTAAACTTTTATTTGGGCATACGGTAAGTACTTTTGTAGGGCAAAGGCAGGCAATGAGGATGTTAAGCTTATCCCACAATACTAAATTATTGAAAATAGTCAAGTACAGTCACTTTACTTGTTAGGAATTTCATCACCACCTTACCAGCACCAATCAGACACCACATTTTTCTAGGCAGTCTCCAAAGGCACATTATGAGATGGACATTAAGAATGGTAATGAAGCTCCACGAAAAACTTCATTGTCATTAACATGTAATACAACCAGCCGTGAAAGGTATCAAAGATTTCTCCTGGAAAGATACCACGTTCTACAGACTCCTTTCTTGAGAACTGTGGCTATATGATGTTATATATTGAGAAGATTTTGAATGTATAGGGAAACTGAAACTTCCCAGCTAATCCATTTTTCCTCTTTGAGAAACAGCACTGCGTTCCTGCTCCTGAGCTGACCTCTGAGATCTTGATGGGAACTTGTTTCTGTCTTCAGCAGTTCAGCTTTACTCAGACCCCACTCAAAGCATGGAGTTCTATGGGGGACCGGAAAAACGTTCTGAGCGCATGTGTCCAGTCACCACTGTCACTGCTCTCTGCAGTGGCTCATTCCCACTTCAGGCTGCTTGGGCCAGGTTTTCTTTACTCTGTTGTTAAGAGACGGCTCGGCCTGCCACGTCTGCCAGAACACAGCTCCCAAGATTCCTCAATGCCATGGGAAAGGGATGAGCTGAGAGCAATCTAAAGACTGGGAGATATGAAGTCTCTTGGATCTTACTTCTTTTGGTTGCTCAAGCACTTTAATTCCTGAGAGAGCCCTCCCATCTCCATCAGTTCTTCCAAGGACCTGTACCCTCCTGTGTCTCTCTAAGACACACTGGTCTAACTTGTTATACGCCTCTACAGGGAAGTTGGTAAAATAAAAGGAAAGCTAAACAATGTCAGAATATGGAGGTATGAAACAGAATTTCCCCATGCTTGGTAAAGTTTAGAAATTTATGTAATGCTCAGCCAAAGATAGATCCTATGTACAATAAGTTCTATTTTAAGAGCAAAAGCGGAGTGTATGAGGAAATAAAACATTTTGTGGAGGTATCTTTGGCTTCAAGAAGAAAGAATAGATGTTATTCTCCACTCGATATGAGAACTGAACTGTGGGGGCTTTTAGATCCCTTTTGCTTATACTCTGTGATTCAGGGGGCACATGGCAAAGGTAAACAGATCCTGAAATAGCACCGTGGATATCTGGGAGCTGTGCTGGGAAGGTTCACAGTGATTCCATAATAAATCTCAGGTCTTTATTCTATGATGAAAAAGTAAAGGTAAAGTAAAGGATGAACAAGTGGAGTGTGGAATAACTTTGTAACTCCTGATGAACCTACTTTTTCTGATATTTTAATAACTTCTTTTCCTCTGTTGCTGTACTCGGGTTTGATTTTCTGAACGGATCACTGGTAGAATGAATAAAATCAAGAATACTCTAGGCTGGGTACTGTGGCTCACACCTGTAATCCCAGCACTTTGGGAGGCCAAGGCGGGCGAATCATGAGGTCAGGAGATCGAGACCATCCTGGCTAACACAGTATAACCCCTTCTCTACTAAAAAATACAAAAAATTAGCCGGGCATAGTGGCAGGCACCTGTAGTCCCAGGAACTCAGGAGTCTGAGGCAGGAGAATGGTGTGAACCCGAGAGGCAGAGCTTGCAGTGAGCCAAGGTCGTGCCACTGCACTCCAGCCTGGGCGACAGAGCGATATTCCATCTCAAAAACAAAACAAAAAAAAGAATACTCTAAAGCAATGTTTTGAACTAAATTTGGATACCTATAGAAGCACCACAGCAAACCTGAGCTATCAATGTGCTCTTTCTGTGTCTTTTAAACAGCTTAGATGATCATTACAAATGGCTGTTTGCAGAAAGGTGGTTTTTGAATTCTGTTTCTGTCACTCTAGTCTTATAAGATGCTCTTATATTATGTTACTTTATAATAAAGTAAAGGATCACTAGCTGACATAAAGCACAGTAGGTAGGAATATGAGAACAGTCAAATGAGAGAAAAAAATGCTTTGTGATTTTATCTTTATTTCTGCAGGCTGGAAAACAGTTTAACAGTTTAACTGTTTTTATGATGACTCATCAAAATCCATACCAGAATTTAAAATACATACAAGGACAACAATTCCAGTGCCCCTGCTCAGGCACAGCCTTCAGGGCAGAATATCACAAGGGAAAAGTCTTTGGAGGCTTCACTTATTGAAACCCAGACATAAGCATAAAAGCTAAAACACAGCAACTCCAGGCTTCAGTATGAAACCATACAAGACTCTTGGAAGGGATTTCCCTCCCTGAAAGCAGCTCTCTGTCTACAGAATGATCAAGACCCATAGACCTTTCTTCTTCCAACTAGGAAGACACATAAAGATGACTCAATATGTCCTAGGCAACCCAATTATTTACTCAAGGCGATTACGAAACAGTGTCACAGTTTAAAAAAGACATTAAGATTGTGGCAAATCCAGGGTAGACAGATGCAGAAACTCCAGCAAACATAGTCCTATCATACCAAGACTGGATGCAGTACTTATTCCTGCACAAACAGACCTTTCCCTCTGGCCTTCGGCCTAGAAGAACATGATTTTTTTTGTAGTTGCTGTTAGGGAAGAGGCCCTTGTGCTTTAACCTGCGAACAGCCTCCCTTAAATGCTTGGGCTGAAGCGAGGGCGTTTCTCTCCACATCTCACACACGTCCAGGGCCTCTTCCACCACCTCTCCAACCAAGACCTTGGCTATTCCAGCCATGGCAATGGCCGTGTTCTCAGACACCGAGCTGCCACTGATAGACCTCATCAGACGTGCAACGCGTGCTTTTGGGAAAGCTGACTGGCGACACACTTCATAGCGGGCCAGCTGCTCCTCAGACATGGCGGACAGCAGGGTGCTCATCCTCTGAGCCTCCTCTGCATCCACGGTGGGCTTCCTCTCCTTCTTTCCTTTGGTGTCTGTTTTCAGTCTTTTGGCTGCAGGGGGAGCTGAGGCTGAGGCTTCATTGTCACCTTCCGTGAGGTCCGTGACATCCTGACTCCTGAACTCACCTTCCTGATCCCTGGGTTCTTCCAAGTTCTCATCTAGGTCCTCAGGGATTCCATCCTTGTTGCTGCCCTTCAGACCTCGGGGCAGGGCGAACATCTCAGCAGACACACCTGCTTGCCTG
>NW_012104588.1:1711551-1712132 GCF_000951045.1 Mandrillus leucophaeus
ATTTTACTGGCTCACACCTATAATCCCAGCACTTTGGGAGGCCAAGGAGGGCAGATCACTTGAGCCCAGGATTTGGAGACCAATCTCGGCAAGATAGTGAAAACCTGTATTTATTGCAAAAACCTCAATTGTTTTTGCACCAAGCTAATACAAAAAATACTAAAATTATCCAGGCGTGGTGGTCCGTGCCTGTGGTACCAGATACTTGGGAGGCTGAGTTGGGAAGATGGCTTGAGCCTAGGAGGCAAAGGTTGCAGTGAAAGGAGATTGCGCCACTGCACTCCAGCCTGCGTGACAGAGCAAGACTCAGTCTCAAAAAAAAAAGTACATGATCTTCTGCACAGATTAGATAACCTTCCATGTAAACTATCACAGATCAGGGAGAACCAGCTCATATTTTATAGTACTCCAGAGAAAAATTACAGACACTTTCTAAGCATCAGTGTCAGGATAATTTTTGAATGGTTTTTTAAAAAGATAAAAGCACTTAAAATTTTTTCCACTAAAAAGTGTCATCATTCTTCATCCCATTATGCTTATTTCAGAGCATTATTCTTACTCTGAAATCCCTTGTAATGTTT
>NW_012104588.1:1713887-1720666 GCF_000951045.1 Mandrillus leucophaeus
GCGACACACTTCATAGCGGGCCAGCTGCTCCTCAGACATGGCGGACAGCAGGGTGCTCATCCTCTGAGCCTCCTCTGCCTCCACGGTGGGCTTCCTCTCCTTTCCTTTGGTGTCTGTTTTCAGTCTTTTGGCTGCAGGGGGAGCTGAGGCTGAGGCTTCATTGTCGCCTTCCGTGAGGTCCATGACATCCTGACTCCTGAGCTCACCTTCCTGATCCCTGGGTCCTTCCAAGTTCCCATCTAGGTCCTCAGGGATTCCATCCTTGTTGCTGCCCTTCAGACCTTGGGGCAGGGCGAACATCTCAGCAGACACACCTGCTTGCCTGTCCGTCTCCATGGGTGGGATTCAGGTCTGCTCTCTGACAGCGCTGTAGAGGCGGAAGTTCCGGCTGGGGTGGTTTGATTATGGATCTGCAATGAGAACCTTTCAAAGATTTTGGCTGCGGTGTTTCTGCTGAGCCACAGTTTAGCCACAACTGGACACAGAAAGTGTGTCCCTGCCTCCCGCTCCCACACGTAAACACACACACTGGTTTTTCTGACTTCCACAATATGAAGAAACTTGTGTATGGAAAGTATATTAGTTTTAGATCAATGCATAATACATTCTCACAAATTTGGGGTATTTCAATCAAACCCCAGCTCACAGATCAGAAGTCCCGCTAGGCCAAGTGACTGCCTCCTGCTCACGGTCGCACAGTGAACCTCTAGGGTGGGCCTGGCTGTGTGGACATTGCCTTGACCTGGGAAAGGTCTGGCTGTGATCTGATTCAGGTTGGTTGGTAGAATTCGATGCCTTAGGGCTGTGAGACCCAGGCCCGCTTGTCTGTTCTGCCTGCTGCTGTGAGGATGCTCTCAGCTCCCAAAGTTTCTCCCAGGTCTGGTCGTGGGACTCCCCGGATCTGCAGAGCCCGCACAGGAGAATCTCCCGCATGGGGGAAAGGAGGCAAATCTCTCTCAGGCTGGAGGGCCCTGTCATTTCAGGGGTTATAAGCAGAAACAAATGGCAACTCAAAGAAGGAAAACCATCCAAAACTGGAAGATTAACCCCTGAAATAAAACAAACGGAGATACATAATCTGTTAATAAAAATCAACTCCTACATACAGTTATCTGTCATTATGATAGCTCAGATGATTGAATTAGACCCAGTACTTAATGTCCATTGCTGCAGGGTATTCCTAACCTCATCAGGGATTTGTGGGCCTGTTAATTTCGTGGTTTCACCCACACTCAGGGAGGGGCAGATGCGGGGCGGGCCTCTGAGGGACAGAAAATGCGTGGGACATTTCAGAATTCTGTCTGCCTCAGATATTCTGAATGTTTGCATTTCACAATAATAAAAAACGTATTTTCTGTGCAAATTTGACATTTTATGAAGCTGCATGTTAGACAACTTAAATGTCTGAGGAAAAATCCCCAACTGATTTGGCAACAAGTCATTTATCAGGTACTGTGAGGGTAAACTGGGCTGGTAAGGAGAATATGGAAATATTTATTTCAATTTTTACATTATATGCATATATGTATACAGAGGTTGCAGAGAAGCACACAAGAGATAAAGCTTTTCAAGCACAAAAATATGTATCACATTTGGAGAAAACTATGTTGGGTAAAAGGCATAAAATTAGTTCAGAAGATAAAGTAGACACTAAAATACCTGACTTTTAAAGAGCTTTCATATATTTTTAAATATTTGGTAGAAGATATTAAATTACTACATTATTGCCATTATGTTGAACATATTTAAAATAATGATCTAGTTATTTTATTTTTAAATAACAAAATTTGCAGTATGTCAAACATCTTTTGCAACTATTTAAACTTGTAATGAAAACTTAGATGTCTACATAAAAATAAATGAGAAATAAAAAAATTTAAAACCTTTTAAAGATTGAAGACCAATACCCCCATACTTTATTTATGCCATTAATTATTAAACTGAGAATTACTCAACTTCTCAGTTCAATAAATTAATATAAATATTAAACTTAGAATTACTCAAATTCTAAGCAATTTGCCTTCTCAACATTTCTTTCCTAATTCTGATTTTGCTGGTACAAAATCAAAGGTCCTAAAAGAATCTGAGAACTTGGCAGCACTTCACTGCATACGAAGATATGAGTCTGGACTTGAATCAAATACTTGAAGCATTCTTTTGTTGGGTTTTCTTTATTTTTTATTGAGAAAATAAAAATAAATTTATTTTTAATTAATTAACTAATTAATTTAATTAATTAGCTAATTAATTTCATTAATCAACTAATTAATTTAATTAACTAACTAATTAATTTAATTAACTAACTAATTAATTTCATTAATTAATTAACATTGACTGTTAATTAGCCTCTAATTAACATCATACTAAGTATTAAAGAAACTAGATTTTAATACTTCAAAGTAAAAATTGGCCCACATTTGATATGGGCCCATATTTGACTTGTCTTCTGGTATTTTATTGAATGCAGAACATGATAGCAAGACCTGGAACTCATGTGACAATGATATTGAATACAAGTTCATTTAATATTAACATTGTTGAAAATTTTTCCTTGCTGTAACATTAAGAATAATCTAATCACTTGGATTACTGGTGCTTCAGGAATAAAACTAACAATGAGAATAACATAGTGATAGTCTTCAATCAATAGAGCTTAAACTGGAGTCTATGACAGTCAATGAAAAGAGTGACTCAAAGTTCTGAGACCTTATTATACCTTGATACTGAATAGCCAGTTTCACTTAACTCATCTGAGGAGGCATGAATGTGGTACAAGAACACCTGTGAAAGTCATGCGTAATCCGACACCTTCACTTCCCCATCTCAGCAACACATATTTACATCAAAGCCTTTCCAAGCCACCCAAGGCTTTCCCTTTTCAATATTTACTAGTACTAAAGGCACGATCAGTAGGTTAGAAGCAGAAACAAATGGTAACTCAAAGAGGGAGAACCATCCAATACTTGAAAATTAACCCCTGAAATGAAACAAACACAGATACATAATCTGTTAATAAAAATCAACTACTGTATACAGTTATCTCTCATTATACTCTAAGGAGAGACTGAATGTATCTAAGCTTTTTATATCCCCCATTTCTCTCTTAAAGACTATGTGGTTCTTTACCTACAGGCTAGAGAAAGGCCTGTATTTATGATTTTTAAAATGAAGTGGGGATGAAAAGGCTATATACCCCAAGAAATATGCAAGATAATTGAGGCATAAAGAAAAAATTAATGTCCATTTATGCTTATTTTTATCTAAAAAGCAAGAATTAAATTTCTAATATTTAATAGACAAAATATAGCACTTAAAGTTTATAAATAACAAGATACATACTGGGTTATTCAAAAACATTTTACTGGCTCACACCTATAATCCCAGCACTTTGGGAGGCCAAGGAGGGCAGATCACTTGAGCCCAGGATTTGGAGACCAATCTCGGCAAGATAGTGAAAACCTGTATTTATTGCAAAAACCTCAATTGTTTTTGCACCAAGCTAATACAAAAAATACTAAAATTATCCAGGCGTGGTGGTCCGTGCCTGTGGTACCAGATACTTGGGAGGCTGAGTTGGGAAGATGGCTTGAGCCTAGGAGGCAAAGGTTGCAGTGAAAGGAGATTGCGCCACTGCACTCCAGCCTGCGTGACAGAGCAAGACTCAGTCTCAAAAAAAAAAGTACATGATCTTCTGCACAGATTAGATAACCTTCCATGTAAACTATCACAGATCAGGGAGAACCAGCTCATATTTTATAGTACTCCAGAGAAAAATTACAGACACTTTCTAAGCATCAGTGTCAGGATAATTTTTGAATGGTTTTTTAAAAAGATAAAAGCACTTAAAATTTTTTCCACTAAAAAGAGTCATCATTCTTCATCCCATTATGCTTATTTCAGAGCATTATTCTTACTCTGAAATCCCTTGTAATGTTTTTAAAGCATTTCTGCAATTTCTATTCTATGACCAATTAAATTTTTAAAAAATTATGTCAGAAATGCCATTGTTATTTTGCAGAATGTTTGCAGAAGCATTCATGACAATCAGAGCCTTTCTGGATACATCTATAAAGGTGCTGGCAGAGGAAACTGGTGAAACTGTTATTCCCCCAAAACAGTGACGTGACTCTGGTTTTCAAATTAAAAATAAGAAAGAAACATACCAATTAGGTGGCTGTTTTTCAGATCCTTGACAGGTTCTTTTTAGACATATCCTCTTTTTTGAATACATACTCAAAAAAAATATTTTCAACAAATATCTATTGCACATTTTTCTACATGCTGTGTATCGTGGAGGAAATGGTGTGAATATGTACAAAATTTAAACTTTTCCATCCTAGACATGAAAGATCTGGTATTTTAAAGTTTTTTATTTTTATTTTTTTTAAATTTTACCCTGGCAGGGGAATTTCTTAACTGTCACGGTCTTTCAGCAAACCAGTCAATGCTTTAGATGCCCTAAATCTACCAAGTATAGTTCCAGGCATTTATTTCCTACTTGGTTTATCCTGTTGTAATTTCTTTAATTATTACACAGATACTGAATTTAAACACATAATTGACAGTGTTTATGATATTCAGAGAGCATAAGTGTTTCATTTTATTGTCGCAAAATTTCTTGTTGGGTATCAAATACGTACAAGCAGAAGGTAGGTCTCTGAGGACTCTAAAATGAATCTGAAGTTTACAAAAACCAGCGCGGTGCTTACAAGCTATTTTGATGCTTCCTTTTTTAGCCGAACAATATAAAAAGGAACTGGAAAAGAAAGATGAGTTCCCTGCATGGTAGAACACAGAAGCTACATGGACTGGGAAGATTCATTCCAACTCTTCATCCTACCAGACCTGAATCGACTCTGCTCTCCCGTGGGCACCCCCATCCTTTTACTTCGGGGTATGGAAAGATCAAGACAGAAGAAAATAAAAGAAGAAAAAAAGGGGCAAGGGAACAGAAAAGAAAGAGAGGTATGCTCTATAGGAACTGGCATTTCCTTAGAAGTGGAACAAGAAAATTCAAACCCAACTACGCCCCTCCGTCCTCTAACCCTTCCCTATCGAAGCAAGCTGGCCCCTCTGAACCACTGTACTGAGATCTCTAACAATGCTGTGCTAACTTTCCCCTGCCTTGTTCCTCTAACAGCTCTCCGCCCATCCTTCAATAATGAGAATCAGCTGACAAACTCTGGGTCTTAGAGATTTACATGCTTCACTTGTTTTTAGAATTGGGCATGAGATCCAATGGGGTGACAGTCTCAGAGCATAGTAAGAAACATGTATTTATTCCTAAAGACTTTCAGGTTGACTGTAGTGTGCATTTATCTTGAATGATTTGATTTCTGGGGTGTGTGTGTGTGTGTGTGTGTGTGAGCATGTATGTGTTGTGTAAGAATTGTATTACCACTAAAACTCTCCGGAATATAGTAAGACCAATATAGATTTAACAATTCGGTTAGTTGGTTGATTTTATTATTTTTTCTCCATAAAAATAAATGATTATTTTATTTTATAATTTCTGTTTAGGTACCATCACTGAGTGTTATTAAAAAGGGAAAAAATGCAAGCTAAAAAGAAAATAAAAGGGAGAAAAAGATGATTACCAACAAATTGTTCAGAATACATCTGTTTTTTAAACATTGCTTATTAATATTTATTTTGTAAGTATTTAGTGTTCACTGAAATTATAGCAATAGTCTCCTGCTTCTCAGCAGACCACATTGTCACCTCCCTCAAAAAATTATATATATGTATAATATATATAGTATTTATATCTTTATATATTACACTTATATATAATTTTTATATATTGGTATGTATATCTAAACACCTATATAGATATATACACACCTATATATGTGTGTGTGTGTGTATGTGTGTGTGTGTAAAAGCACACATATATCAGATGGAATATATAAAATCAGATATATAAAAGCACATATATATCAGATGGAAACCCATCAGTTCCTACCCTTAAAGGTACCTACATCTGTATCCAGATCAGATTTTTCAGATTTCTCCCTTCCCTTTCATCACAATGATGATTCCTCCCCCACCTATAAATTATTCTCTGCCTATGGTCTAAGTCCCACAGTAGCCTCTGTGAAAAGTCCCTTATTGATTTATTTCTGTCTTTCCTCTCTACTAACTTTATCCCAGAAGCAGTTAAATACTGTGAAATGTTTCCTGTCTTGAAAATAATTAACTTCCCTCTCCTCATCTACCCACCAGCTATTGGCTATTCTCCTCCCACGTAAGAAGTGGGCTCCTTCTGAGAGCTGTTAATCCGTCCTGTCTCCTCTTGGTGAACTTCTGTTGACTTCTCAAGTCTAGCTTCTGCCGTCATCATGCCACTGACACTCCTCTCATATGTCAAATGCAGGATTTGACAATGTTCAACACTCACTTCCTTTAAAAGAAAAATCTTCTTCCTGTGGCTTCTGGATCAGGTCCCTAAGCTATTCTACATTGATTTCCCAGTGTTGACATACTTATTTTTTTTTTTTTTTTTTTTTTGAGATAGAGTCTTGCCCAGGCTGGATGAAGTGGCTACTATGAAAATCTGCTGTCTTCATCTAGGTAAGGCCAACTTCACAATGTAAGACATCAAGATTGAAGGTAAATCCAGTGTAGACTGAGATGCAGAAGCTCCAGCAAACACAGTCTTGTCATTGGAAGACGAATGCAGTACCTATTCCTGCACAAACAGACCTGTCCCTCTGGCCGTGGGCCTAAAAGAACATGGTTTTTCTGTCGTTGCTGTGAGGGAAGAGGCCCTTGCGCTT
>NW_012104589.1:0-731 GCF_000951045.1 Mandrillus leucophaeus
AAAAAAAAAAAAAAAAAAAAAAGGAAAGAGAAAGAATAAAAAAGGATAAATAAATAAACTTGGATTCATATTAAGGGAAGATTTATTCATCAAATTTCAGTAAAAACTTCTTCAAAATTGGTGGATGTAACTGAAAAATATCATGATTTAGTAAGTGCATGCTGTATTTCTTTTATTTGAATCCATGCTTCTCTGTGAAATAGCTTAAATATTATATATATATATACACAGTATACATACATTTATTTAGTATATATATTTATTTCATGAGAATAAAAGGATTTAAGAACTATTAATAATTAAAATGCTTATCAGGCAAGATAAAGAAAGAGCATACAAATGGAAAGAGAGGAAGTCAAACTATCTCTGTTTGCAGATGACATGATCCTATATCTAGAAAACACTCAAGTCTCGGCCAAAAAGCTCCTTCAGCTGATAAACAACTTTAGCAAAGTCTCAGGATACAAAACCAATGTACAAAAATCACTACCTTTCCTATACACCAACAACAGCCAGCGAGAGTCAAATCAGGAACTCAATCCCATTCACAATCACCACAAAAAGAATAAAATACCTAGAAATATACAGCTAACCAGGGAGGTGAAAGATCTCTACAATGAGAATTTAAAAACCCTGCTAAAAGAAATCAGAAATGACACAAATAAATGGAAAAACATTCCATGTTCATGGATAGGAAGAATCAATAGAATTAAAATGGCCATACTGCCCAA
>NW_012104589.1:5531-5885 GCF_000951045.1 Mandrillus leucophaeus
AAAAAGACACATACACGTGTATGTTCACTGCAACACTGTTCACAGTTGCAAAGACATGAAATCAACCTAAATGCCCCTCAATGGTAGACTGGACAAAGAAAATGTGGTACATATATACCACGGAATATTATGCAGCCATAAAAAGGAACAAGATCGTGTCCTTTGCAGGAACATGGATGGAGCTGGAGGCCATTATCCTCAGCAAGCTCATGCAGGAACAGAAAACCAAATACTGTATGTTCTCACTTATAAGTGGGAGCTAAATGATGAGAACACATGGACACATACAGAGGAACAACACACACTGGGGCCCATGGGAGGCTGGTGGGTGGGAGGAAGAGCGAAAAAATAACA
>NW_012104590.1:0-2332 GCF_000951045.1 Mandrillus leucophaeus
TGAGGTAGGCAGATTGATTGAACCCAGGAAGTTGAGGCTTCAGTGAGCCATGATCGCACCATTGGACTCAAGCCTGGATGGCAGAGTGAGACCCTGTCTCAATTGAAAAAAAAAAAAAAAAAGCCAGGCAAAGTGGTTTAGGCCTGTAATCCCAGCAATTTGGGAGGCCAAGGTGGGAGATCCCTTGAGCCCAGGAGTTCAAGACTAGCCTGGGCAACATAGTGAGACCCCATCTCTACAAAAAATACAAAAATTAGCCAAGTTTGCTGGTGCACGTCTGTGGTCCCAGCTGCTTGGGAAGTTGAGGTGGGAGGATCACTTGAGCTCAGGAGGTGGAGGCTGCAGTGAGCCGTAATCAAGCCACTGCACTCCAGCCTAGGTGACAGAGTGAGACTGTCTGAAAAAATAAAGTTGATACCACAGGAAGACTAAGCAGAGGATGAACATTATCTATGTAGTTTCTTGTGCTTTGTTTGTTTGTTTGTTTGTTTGAGACAGAGTCTTGCTCTGTCACCCCAGGTACAAGTGATTCTCCTGCCTCAGCCTCCGGAATAGCTGGGATAACAGGCACATGCCACCATGCCCAGCTAATTTTTTTATTTTTAGTAGGAGTGTAGCTGGGATTACAGGCATGAGCCACCGCGCCCAGCCTCTTGTGTTTGTTTTTAACCTAGCCATTTAGAAATAGAGAAACTACCTCTCCTTATAGTCATTCTCCTATCATAACTAGTTTACCTCACTTTTGCAGGCGAAAAATCCAGGGATGGGCAGGGGAGGCTTAGACTTATGTCCACTTTGCCAGATCAAGAAAGACCTCCCAGAGGGGCCCAGGAGAGTAAATGCAAGAACATCCCCAGGAAGGCTGTCACAGGTAGTGAGAAGGAGAAGGATCAAAAGAGAGTAAAACAGAAGCTGGGCGTGGTGGCTCACGCCTGTAATCCCAGCACTTTGGGAGGCCAAGGCGGGTGGATCACCTGAGGTCGGGAGTTCAAGACCAGCCTGACCAACATGGAGAAACCTTGTCTCTACTAAAAATACAAAATTAGCCAGGGTGGTGGCGCATGCCTGTAATCCCAGCTACTCAGGAGGCTGAGGCAAGAGAATCGCTTGAACCCGGGAGGCGGAGGTTGCGGTGAGCCAAGATCGCGCCATTGCACTCCAGCCTAGGCAAAAAGAGCGAAACTCTGCCTTAAAAAAAAAGAAGGTAAGACAGGCCGAGCACGGTGGCTCACACCTGTAATCCCAGCACTTTGGGAGGCCAAGGCAGGTGGATCACCTGAGGCGAGGAGTTCAAGACCAGTCTGGCCAACATGGTGAAACCCCATCTCTACTAAAAATACAAAAATTAGCCGGGCGTGGTGGCGCCTGCCTGTTATCCCAGCTACTGGGGAAGCTGAGACAGGAGAATCGCTTGAACCCGGGAGGTGGAGGTTGCAGTGAGCCAAGATTGTGCCACTGCACTCCAGCCTGGGCGACAGAGCGAGACCATCTGAAGAAAAAAAAAAGAGGGTAAAACAGGCTGAAGGAATTGCTGCTACCTGGGAGGATGAGGAGGAGGGAACTGGAGAGGAAGCAGGCCTGGCTCAGGGTCCACATCATTTCCCAACTCACTCCTGTGCTCCTGAGGTCCTTTCATGCCTTGGAATTACTGTTTCCCACTCACCCAGCAAGTGTTCACCTTAGTCTTGGCCAAGCCCTGGGGTAGTGGCAAGAGATGGCAGGAAGGCCTGCATGTGTGGTCTCCGGTCTCCTGACTCCAAGTGTGGCTACTCTAAGCTCCCTTCAGCTGCCCTCTGCTCCTCTCTGTGGTTCCATTCCCTACCCCCAACTGAGCTGGAACCAGACAGAATACAGGCTTCTTCACCACCACTATCTTTACCGCCTTCTTCTGTTTTTTTTTGTTGTTGTTGTTTAATTTAATTTAATTTTTTGAGACAGGGTCTTGCTCTGTCACCCAGGTTGGAGTGCAGTGGTTCTATCACAGCTCACTGCAGCCTCGATCTCTTGGGCCCAAGTGATCCTCCCACCTCAGCCTCCTGAGTAGCTGGGACTACAGGTGCATGCACCACCATGCCGGCTAGGTTTTCATTTTTTAATTTTGTAGAGACGGGTCTTACTAGGTTGATCAGGCTGGTTTCCAACTCCTGGGTTCAAGCGACCCTCCTGCCTTGGCCTCCCAAAATGTTGGGATTACAGGCGTGAGCCACTGCACCTGGCCCCTTCCTCTATTTTCACTCTGGCCCCATCCTTGGCCACCTCTGTACCTCCCTCCTGATTCTCTCTCTCTTTTTTTTAGTTTGAGAAGGCTCCAGTCTTCCCTCCTCCCCCTTCT
>NW_012104590.1:5527-6179 GCF_000951045.1 Mandrillus leucophaeus
TGCAGTCCCACAACTTGTACCAGCATCCCCAGCGCCTGGCATTCCATGTTTCTGCTCCTGTGGCCTCCACGATGCAACAAGCTAGCGGTTTACTTCGACCTCTGCCTCATCTTTCTTCTTTTGCGCTTCAGCCTGCGCATTTGCTTCTTCCTCCACTTGGCTCTCATGGCGCAGAGGTTTCCAGAAAAATGGCGCTAAGGCCGAGAGCCCAGTTTTTGTTTTTTGTTTTTTTTTGAGATGGAGTCTCGCTCTGTCACCCAGGCTAGAGTGCAATGACACGATTTTGGCTCACCGCAACCTCTGCCTCCCGGGTTCACATGATTCTCTCGCCTCAGCCTCTTGAGTAGCTGGGATTGCAGGCAAGTGTCACCAGGCCTGGCTAACTTTTGTATTTTTAGTAGAGACAGGGTTTCACCATGTTGGTCAGGCTGGTCTCGAACTCCTGACCTCAGGTGATCCGCCTGCCTCAGCCTCCCAAAGTGCTGGGATTACAGATGTGAGCCACCGCGCCCAGCCTTTGAAGTACTTTTACAGATATTTTAGCCAGTCACAGTGGCTCACGCCTGTAATCCCAGAATTTTGGGAGGCTGAGGCGGGCGGATTATCTGAGGTTGGGAGTTTGAGACCAGCCTGACCAACATGGAGAAACCCC
>NW_012104591.1:0-1717 GCF_000951045.1 Mandrillus leucophaeus
TTTTTTTTTCTTTTTTTTTGAGACAAGAGTTTCAATCTATTGCCCAGGCTGGAGTGCAATGGTGTGATCTCAGCTCACTGCAACCTCCGCCTCCCAGGTTCAAGCAATTCTCGTGCCTTGGCCTCCTGAATAGCTGGGATTACAGGCGACCACCACCACGCCCAGCTAATTTTTGTACTTTTAGTAGAGACCAGGTTTCACCATGTTGCCGAGGCTAATTTAGAACTCTTGACCTCAGGTGATCCACCCACCTCAGCCTCCCAAATTACTGACATTACAGGCGTGAGCCACTGTGTCCAGACTTTTTTGTATTTTTTTGTAGAGATGGGGTTTACCACGTTGCCCAGGGTGGTCTCAAACTCCCAGATCCACCCACCTCGGCCTCCTGAAGTGCTGGGATTATAGGAATGAGCCACTGCACTTGGCTCAATACTGTTTCCTTAGTCAGGATTTCTATAAATGGTATTACTAGGTCAGAGTATTAAAACGTTTGTAACTCTTGTTGCATATTGCCAAATTTCCAAATTCCTTTCTAGAAGGTTGTGCCAACTTCCCCTTCCACCATCTATGTATGAGTGTATCATCTCCATTACTATAATATTTTTAAAAATAGTTTGCTAATCCAGCAAGCCTAAATACATGTTCATTTCTTTAATTGTTAGCAAGAAACGTATAAGACCTACATGAAGAAAACTGTTAATAGGATATAAGGCAAAATGAATAAATGGAGAAGCATACCTTGTATTTGGAGAGAGAAATTGTAAAGATGTCAGTTTCCTCTAAATAGATCTGTAAGGTCATTGAAATCCCAGGAAATATCCATGTAAGATTTCTACAAATGGTATTATAATAACTGGCTAGTCATTGAGACACACAATTTAAAAAAATAAAGAATGAGATGCT
Organism: Mandrillus leucophaeus; assembly: GCF_000951045.1. Taxonomy (NCBI): domain Eukaryota; kingdom Metazoa; phylum Chordata; class Mammalia; order Primates; family Cercopithecidae; genus Mandrillus; species Mandrillus leucophaeus. The sequence goes on from NW_012104591.1 coordinate 904, forward strand.
TGGTTTTTTTTAGAGACAGGGTTTTGCCATGTTTCCCAGGGTGGTCTCGAACTCTTGAATTCAAGCAATCCATCCACCTTGACCTCCCAAAGTGTTAGAATTACAGGTGTGAGCCACTGAACCTGGCCCCACTCATTATTCCAATATAAAAACTAAATGACTCAAAATTTTTATCGTAAAAAATTAAACTATAAAATACAGAAAAAATGAATAACTTTTTTCTTCTTTTTTTTTTTTGAGACAGAGTCTTGCTCTGTCGCCCAAGGCTGGAGTGCAATGGTGCAATCTCTGCTCACTGCAACCTCCACCTCCTTGGTTCAAGCGATTCTCCTGCCTCAGCTTCCCAAGTAGCTGGGATTACAAGCACCTACCACTGTGCCCAGCTAATTTTTGTATTTTTAGTGGAAACGGGGTTTTGCCATGTTAGCCAGGCTGGTTTTGAACTCCCGACCTCAGGTGATGCACCCGCCTTGGCCTCCCAAAGTGCTGGGATTACAAGCGTAAGCCAACGTGCTGGCCCACAATTTTTGAAATAATAATATATTAACAATAGTTGTCTTTAAGGTTCAGATGATGGGGGAACTTTCAATTTCCAAGATAAAAATGTTTGTTTTATTTGAATTTTTACAATAATCATGACCTGGATGAAATATTTTTTTTTTTTTTAGTGATTAAAAGTAAGGATGGCAAAGTGAAGCTGAAAAATGACAATTTCACATCCTTCCCTCCTTTCCAGCTAGTCAGGAAGGGAACAAGATTTCCCAAGTTGATTCTAAGATCACACAGTGAGTGAACCACACAGGCTGAAGAAATT
>NW_012104591.1:1889-2403 GCF_000951045.1 Mandrillus leucophaeus
GTCTTGCTCTGTTGCCCAGGCTGGAGTGCAGTGGCTTGATCTCTGCTCACTGCAACCTCCATCTCCCAGGTTCAAGTGATTCTCCTGTCTCAGCCCCCTGAATAGCTGGGATTACAGGTGCCTGCCACCACAACTGGCTAATTTTTGTATTTTTAGTGGAGACGGGATTTCACCGTGTTGGCCAGGCTGGTCTTGAACTTCTGACCTCAAGAGATCTGCCCACCTTGGCCTCCCAAAGCGCTGGGAGTACAGGCACGAGCCACCACGCCCAGCCTGTTTTTGGTATTCTAAAACAACACAGATAATACTTCTGCTTCAGGAATGTCTTCCTATCTGTGCTTCTATTGCAGAGACAAGAAGGGGTTCTCGTTTTTGGCCCAGCCCAGTTAATAATAACAATAATAATAATAATAATAATGATAATAATAATAATGCTATTTACTCAGTACTCATTCCATGCTTTACATGAATTATGTCATTTGATATTCAACAAATATTGTTTCCATTTTATTTA
>NW_012104592.1:0-462 GCF_000951045.1 Mandrillus leucophaeus
TAGAGACAGGGTTTCACCGTGTTAGCCAGGATGGTCTCGATCTCCTGACCTCATGATCCGCCTGCCTTGGCCTCCCAAAGTGCTGGGATTACAGGTGTGAGCCACTGCACCTGGCCGAAACCTCCTTCTAGATAACAGTTGCGTTAAGTTTTTTTTTTTTTTAGATGGAGTCTTGCTCTGTTGCCCAGGCTGGAGTGCAGTGGTGTGATCTTGGCTCACTGCAACCTCCGTCTCCCGGGTTCAAGCGATTCTTCTGCCTCAGGCTCCTGAATAACTGGGATTATAGGTGTGAGCCACCACGCCTGGCTAATTTTTGTATTTTTAGTAGAAACAGGGTTTCACCATGTTGGCCAGGCTGGTATCAAACTCCTGACCTCAAGTGATCCACCTGCCTCGGCCTCCTAAAGTGCTGAGATTACAGGCGTGAGCCACCGCGCCTGGCCTTTTTAAATTTTATTTTAT
>NW_012104592.1:2317-3224 GCF_000951045.1 Mandrillus leucophaeus
ATAACTGCTAGGCTGGTTTTCCCTTCCTGACTATATTGCTCAAACCAACAAGAGCCTAGCAGAGGAAAGCGTGGCCAAAACACCTCAAGAGGAGAGCCTTGGCTTCACCTCCAAGGGCCACCATCCGAGAGGATGTCCTCAGACCTCTGACTCCCTCTGTTCAGGCCCTGCCCTGCTCTGTGTGGCGACCCAGAGGAAGCCTCCCCTTCAAGATTTAACCCCAGACCTTACTGATGGCTGCCCGGCCTGTCCCTTCCACCTGCGTGGCTACCCACGCGGGGTTGCTCATAGGGCTACTCCTGGGTGGGGGGAGGGGGTGCCTCTCTGCGGCTTCTCTGCCTCCCACCCCCACTGGCACCCGACGCCTGTCCTAGAAGATTCTTTCTGCCTGTTTGCTCCGTGAGTGGCTGGCCAGGCAGAGGCCGGCCTTGCTGAAGGGGACATCTGTAATTATGAGCGAATCCAAAGCAAGGTTTTTTCCTTCCTCAGCCCCCGGCCCAGCCGCGGGGCCCACGCACTACACTTGCCGTCTGGTTGGTCCTCAGGACTGATACAGGACCCCAGGGCCAGCCCGTGCCAGGCTCCTATGCTTCCAGGAGCCCAGGAGCGCGGGTGGGTGGTCCTGCTTCCCGGCCGGCCATCCTCCTGGGGTCTGTCTCTGGCGGACCCTCCCTCCTCCTCCCAAGCCCTGCACAGCCCGGCCAGACAGGCGCATCCCATTTGGTTGCTGAAGAGCCGGGGTTCAGGGAGATTAAGCAACGTGCCCAGGGCACGTGGGGACGCTGAGATTGGAGCCCAGGTCCCAGGTTCGCCGCGCGGCTCCCGACTTCCTCTCCTTTCTCCCAGGGGCGAGCTCCCTGCGACCCCAGAGGGCCCGCGAGGCCAGTGCGCGGGCAGGAGCGGGGAC
>NW_012104593.1:0-319 GCF_000951045.1 Mandrillus leucophaeus
TTCAAGCTTCACCTCTTCTGGGAGCCTCCTGGGTGGGCTCCTTCTGGCTAAATCTTCCTCCTCACTGTTGCCTTTTTATCTTATGCAAGCACCTGCCTTATCTAAAGGTACATGACTTATCATAGAACACTTGCCTGTTTACCTAGCTATTTTCCCATGACTATGGACTTTTTAAGAGGTGCTGTGTTATTTATTTATTTATTTATTTTTTTGTTTTGAGACAGAGTCACAGTCTTGTTGCCCAGGTTGGAGTGCAATGGCGCGATCTTGGCTCACTGCAACCTCTGCCTCCCAGATTCAAGTGATTCTCCTGCCTCAG
>NW_012104593.1:1919-3756 GCF_000951045.1 Mandrillus leucophaeus
TTTAAAGCACTGAATTTGGAATAGGGCCTGGCGTCTTCTGGGATGGAGAGGATGCGGAATTCACTGTGACCAGGGTTTAGAGCACAGCCAGGGGAACCATGACAGCCTTCGCATGGAACCATTTAATGGTTTGGGTGGGTTTGTATGAGAGATTATGAAGCCTGGGCCGTAGTAAGTTATGGACACAGGGGAAGGGTCCAAGACCAGTGCTCCCTTTGTGTGGCTCATGGCGTTGGGCACTGTTCTGGGCACACTGTGGGTGATAAATTCAATGAATGGCATCCCCAGCCATCCCATTAGGCAGCCTCAAAACCAAGAGTCAATCTTGGTGCCTCCTCCTTTCACCCTCCGGTCACTGAATCTGTCAGTGATACTGCTGTGATAGCTCTGAACTCTATCCATTATTCTTTAACTTGTAACTACCACCCTAGTCCAAGCCAGCATCACTTTTCTCCTGGAGTTCTGTAACATTCTCCCATCTGTTCTCCTCACATGCCCTGGAGGCTGCACTGTCTCCACTCCCAGCCTGCATCCAGGGATCTTTTATTATTGATTGATTGATTTTAGATTCAGGGAGGTACATATGCTTGTTTATTACATGTGCATATTGCATACTGGTAGGGATTGGGCTTCTAGTGTACCTATTACCCAAATAGTGAACACTGTACCCTGTAGGAAAATTACCCCCCCGCCTCTCCCCACTATAAAAATGCAAATCTGATCATATCTGGAATACTCCCCTTCCACCCCATTCCTTTTTTTTTTTTTTTTTTGAGATGGGGTCTCACTCTCTCCCGGGCTGGAGTGAAGTGGTGTGATCATAGCTCACTGCAGCTTTGACCTACTGGGCTCAATCCACCCTTCTGCCTCAGCGTCCCGAGCAGCTGGGATTACAGGCATGCACCACCATGCCTAGCTCTATTGTGCCTTAGACCACACCTCAAGTTTTCTTCTCTTTTCTTTCTTTTTTTTTTTTTTTTAAGACAGAGTCTTGCTCTGTCACCCAGGCTGGAGTGCAGTGGCACGATCTTGGCTCACTGCAACATCTGCCTCCAGGGTTCAAGAGATTCTCCTGTTTCAGCCTCCCAAGTAGCTGGGATTACAGGCGCCCACTACCACACCAGCTAATTTTTGGATTTTTAGTAAAGACGGAGGTTTCACCACGTTGGCCAGGCTGGTCTTGAACTCCTGGCCTCAGGTGATCTGCTCACCTCGGCCTCCCAAAGTGCTGGGATTACAGGCGTGAGTCACTGCACCCAGCCAGAAGCATTATTTTCTTCAACCAGGTCAGGTCTTTCTGTTATTTGCTCTCAAAGTATCATGTACTGTTCCTTCCATGCCCTTATCGTGTTTTTTAGAGATACTGTTTTTTTTTTTTTGCATGTGACATATTAATTCATTTCCCCTCCACTAGACACTAAGTTCTATGAGAAGGACCGTGCTTATTTTTGCTCATCCATGACCATGTTTCCCAAGCAACCGATACTTGGTAGGCATTGAATAAATAGATAAATAAGTACATTTCAGTGAATGAAGGAAGGAATGCATAAATGGATGGATGATGAGAGTAACGACGCATGGCAGTCTGCTGTGCAGGGATCAAAGGGAACACAGGGCGAGACAGGGCACTAGGCTGCGACCTCTTGCCTCCTGGAAGAGCATGGAGACTCATTTTTGAAACATTTCCTTAAAACATGTTTTATTGGCCAGACACGGTGGCTCACACCTGCAATCCCAGTACTTTGGGAGGCCGAGGCAGGTGGATCACTTGACATTAGGAGTTCGAGACAAGCATGGCCAACAGGGCGAAACCCCGTCTCTACTAAAAATACAAAAA
>NW_012104594.1:0-583 GCF_000951045.1 Mandrillus leucophaeus
AAAAAAAAAAAAGAAAAAGTGAGAAGTGTTTACTGTTGAACACCTGAGGGCCAAGAGGGGCTGAGCGGGCAGCCAACACACGCCCAGGCCCTCCTCCCCTCTGTTGTCCCTCAGCCCGGTCTCCTGCAGACTCTCAGCAGACACAGCCTCCTCCAGGGAGCCCTCCAGACTCCTGCCCCTGTGCTGGACCCTGGGTGGCACTTCCAGGGCTGCTTCTTACTCACTTGTCTGCTTCCCTGTGGGAAGGGGTGGCTTTCCCTTCCCAAAGGCAGGGTGGGCCCTCCGGCCTCCTGCGTCCCCTGCTGGGCCTGGCACCATGAGGGAACAGGCAGTGGAAACGAAGCCTGGCTTCCCCAGGAGTGGGGCCAGGACACAGCAGCTGTTCGGGCCGCGAGAGCTGCCCAGGCCCCCTGACCTACCTCCATCAGGGACCGGTCCTGTTGGGACAGACGCAGCAAGTGCAGGTTCCCGATGAGTGGCAGCGGGCGAGGCCCTGGGGGCCACCGGTGGGCTGGGGAGGTGTCTCGGGCGTAGGCACGGAGCAGCCCCCAGAGCCCCAGCAGGCCCAGGAGCAGCAAGAGCA
>NW_012104594.1:2798-4030 GCF_000951045.1 Mandrillus leucophaeus
TTAGCCAGGATGGTCTCGATCTCCTGACCTCGTGATCCGCCCGTCTCGGCCTCCCAAAGTGCTGGGATTACAGGCTTGAGCCACCACGCCCGGCCTGTTTTTTTGTGTTTTGTTTTTGAGACAGGGTCTCGCTCTGTTGCCCAGGCTGCTATACAGTGCTGAGTACAGGCTCACTGCAACCTCCACCTCCTGGGCTCAAGCCATCCTCCCACCTTAGCCTCCCAAATAGCTGGGACTACAGGCACACACCACCAAGCCCAGCTAACTTTATTTATTTATTTATTCATTTATTTTGGTAGAGATGGGGATCCCACTGTGGTACTCAGGCTGGTCTCAAACTCCTGGGTTCAAGCAATCCTCCTGCCCTGACCTCCCAAAGTGTTGGGATTACAGGTGTAAGCCACTGCATCTGGCCTAATTTTTTAAGTTTTGGGTTTTTTGTTGTTGTTGTTTTGAGACGGAATCTCACTCTGTCGCCAGGCTGGAGTGCCATGGCACAATCTCGGCTCACTGCAACCTCCACCTCCCTGGTTCAAGCGATTTTCCTGCCTCAGCCTCCCCAGTAGCTGGGATTACAGGCGCATGCCACCACACCCAGCTAATTTTTGTATCTTCAGTAGAGATGGGGTTTCACCATGTTGGCCAGGACGGTCTTGATCTCTTGACCTCGTGATCCTCCCGCCTCAGCCTTCCAAAGTGCTGGGAATTTTGTAAGTTTCTTTTAGACAGGGAGTCTAGAGGCTGGTCTTGAACTCCTCCTGGGCTCAAGCGATCCTACTGTGGCAGCCTCCAGAAGCGCTGGGATTACTGAAGTGAGCCAACGCTGGGCCAGCCTCTTTTTCTTTTGAGATGGAGTCTCGCTCTTGTCTTCCAGGCTAGAATATAGTGGTGCAATCTCGGCTCACTGCAACCTCCATCTCCCGTGTTCAAGTGATCATCCTGCCTCAGCCTCCCGGGTAGCTGGGATTACAGGCATATGCAACCACGCCCAGCTAATTTTTGTATTTTTCGTAGAGACGGGGTTTCACCACGTTGGCCACACTTGTCTCGAGCTCCTGACCTCAAGTGATCCACCTGCCTCGGCCTCCCAAAGTGTTGGGATTACAGACGTGAGCCACGGTGCCTGGCCCTCTTTTAAAAATAACTCGTTATGGCTGGGTGCAGCCTGTAATCCCAGCGCTTTGGGAGGCCGAGGCGGGTGGATCACGAGGTCAGGAGATGGAGACCATCCT
>NW_012104595.1:0-17991 GCF_000951045.1 Mandrillus leucophaeus
AAGTTTCACAAATCTCTAGGGCAGGAGCAAAATATCACCAGTCTTTTTGCTAAAACATAGCAAAAATCACCTTTACTTCAGTTCCCAACAACTTCTTCATCTCCATCTAAGACCATCTCAGCCTGGATTTCATTGTCTATATAATTATCAGCATTTTGGTCAAAGCCATTCAACAAGTCTCCAGGAAGTTCCAAACCTTCCCACATTTTCCTGTCTTCTTCTGAGCCCTCCAAACTGTTCCAACCTCTGCCTGTTACCCAGTTCCACAGTTGCTTCCACATTTTGGGTATCTTTACAGCAGCACCAAAGTTTACCAGTACCAATTTACTGTAATTAGTCTGTTGTCATGCTGCTGATAAAAACATGCCTGAGACTGGGTAATTTATAATGAAAAGGAGGTTTAATGGACTCACATTTCCATGTAGGTGGGGAGGCCTCACAATCATGGCAGAAGGCAAAAGTCACATCTCACATGGTGGAAGACAAGAAAAAATGAAAACCAAGTGAGAGGAGTTTCCCATTATAAAACCATCAGCTCTTGTGAGACTTATTTACCACCACGAGAACAGTACAAGGGAAACTGCCCCCATGATTAAATTATCTCCCACCGGGTCCCTCCCACAACACATGGGAATTATGAGAGCTACAATTCAAGGTAAGATTTAGGTGGGGACACAGCAGAACCATATTATATTCTGTCATCAAGGGGCCTGTGAGGGGGGAAACTATAGAAATTAAAATGCCACAGAAAACCCTAAGTTTACTTCTTACCACCTTTTCATCCCAAGCAGCTTAGTCTAATTTTTCTTGTGCATTCTGCTCAGGTCTATATTGCCTTGAAACTTTCCCCTGACACCAGCTTTCCTCTTTCTTTCAATGGATATTCTCATGTCAACACATTTGCAAACATTTCAACAGTCCCTTTACTTTCCTTATAAACAACACCTTGGCTTTTGTCTGATGAAACCACATTTAGATTTTACAATATTCCACATGGAAACCATTACAGCCATTACACAGAATGAGGAAAAAAATAATATGGATAACTTTTGTTACTCCTCTTAACCAACTACAGCATTAATTTGCAACCCCTCATTCATAAATATTACTTCCATTTTTTTTTCTTTTTTTTCTGTGATAGGGTCTCCCTGTGTCACCCAGGCTGAACTACAGTGGTGTGAACATGGCTCACTGCAGTCTTGACCTCTCAGGCTCAAGTGATCCTCCCAACTCAGTCTTCCAGTAGCTGGGACTATAGGCACATGCCATCAGGCCTGGCTGTTTTTTGTTTTTTTTTTTTTTTTTGTAGAGACAGAGTTTTATCATGTTGCCTAGGCTGCCTTGAATTCCTGAGGCCAAGTGATCTGCCTGCCTCAGCCTCCCAAAGTGCTGGGATTACAAGCAGGAGCCACTGCACCTGGCCTCAATTCCAATTTTAGAGGGTTTTCAGAACTTTCTAGGGATCAGGGAGAAACAGAAAAAATCATGGGTGTGATACATGAATAAAAAGATGATATTTTGGAACGAAATGCTAAGGTGGAAAAAAAAGAAGAAAACCATATATTTATGAACTCCACTGTACTTAAGAGTGTACTTGGTTTATGAACATGGTATATCTTTCCATTTATTTGTTGTTTTTGAAACTTTATTTCAGCAATGTTTTGTAATTTTCAGCATACAAGTTTTTGCCTCCTTGGTTAAGTTTATTCCAAAGTTTTAAAACGTTTTTTGAATTTATTGTAAATGGGATTGTTGTACTTCCCTTTTCAGATTGCTCATTGCTAATGTATAGAAACACAACTGATTTTGTATGTTGATTTTGTATCTTTACCACTTTACAGAATTATTTTATTAGTTCTAACAGGTTTGCGTGTCTCTCTCTCCTCTCTCTCTCTCTTTCTCTCTCTCTCTCTCTTTCTCTGTGTGTGTGTGTGTGTGTGTGTGATCTTGAGGGGTTTTTATATATAAGATGACGTCATCTGCAAACAGAGATAAATTTACATCTTCCTTTCTGATTACAATGCCTTTCTTTTTTTCTTCTCTAATAGCTCTGGCTGTTACTTGCAGTACTTTGAATAGAAGTAGAGAAGGTGGGCATTCTTGGATCTTGGAGGAAAAATTTTAGTTTGTCACTGTGGAATATGAGGTTTGCTGTGGACTTTTCATGTACTGCCTTTATTATGCCAATGTAATTTTATTTTACTCACAACACATTGAGTGTTTTTATCATGAAAAGGTGTTGAATTTTGTCAAATATTTTTCTACATATATTGAGATTATTATATTATTTTTATCCTTTATTCTGTTAATGTGATGTATCACATTGATTAGTTTGCTTATGTTGAACCTCCTTGCATCCCAGTGATAAATCTTACGTGATTATGGTATATGATCCTTTGAATGTGCTGTTGAATTTGGCTTACTAGTATTTTGTTGTGGATTTTTACATCCACGTTAGTCAGTGATATTGACCTATACTTTTCTTTTCTTGCAGTGTCTTCACCTGGCTTTACCATTAGAGTGATGTTGGTCTCATAGAATGAGTTTCAAAGAGTTCTCTCTTCTGTTTTTGTAACTATTTAAGGATGATGAGAATTAAACTTCTTTAAATGTTTGGTAGGATTCATCTGGGAAGCCATCTTGTCCTAGGCTTTTCTTTCTTGCAAGGTTTATAAATACTGATACAGTCTCTTTATTTGTTATTGGTCAGTTCAGGATTTTTATTTTTCTTGATTTAGTCTTAGTAGGTTGTATGTTTCTAGGAATTTGTCCATTTCTCATTTGTCTAATTTTTGGTATGTAATTGTTCACGATAATTTTTATGTTTTTTTTAATTTCTGTAGTATCATTTGCAATGTCTCTTGTTTTATTTTTTATTTGATTTATTTTAAGCTCCCCTTTAAAATATTCTAGCTAAGTAATTTTAAATTTTGCTTTTCAAAAAAAAATTTTTTTAAATTTTGCTTTTCAAAAAAAAAAATCTTTTCAAAAAAAACTCGCTGAATGAAATCAAGAATTAACTATCTTAATGAAATTTTTAAAAAATGCCATTCACAATAGCTACAAAAAATAAACTACCTAGGAATAAATTGAATCAAGGAGGTGAAAGGCATGATGAAAACTACATGATGAAAGTAGATGAAGAGGACAATAACAAATGAAAAGTTACTCTATGCTCGTGAGTTGGAAAAATTATGACCATTCTACCCAAAGCAATCTATAAATTCAATATAAACTCTATCAAAACACCAATGACATTCTTCACAGAAATAGGACAAAATTCTAAAATTTTATGAAGCCACAAAAGACCCTGAGGAGCCAAAGCAATATGGAGGAAAAAGAACAAAGCTGCAAGTATTGCACTATCTGACTTCAAAATATATTATAAGGCTAGAATAATGAAAACAGCATGGTATTGGTATAAAAACAGATACATAGGCCAATGAAACAGAATAGAGAACCCGGAAATAAATCTTTGTATTTACAGCCAACTGATTTTCCTTTTCTAAAAAATTTTTTAATTTTTGTGGGTACAGAGTAGGTGTATATATTTATGGGGTACATGAGATGTTTTGATGCAGGCATGTAGTGGGAAATAAGCACATCATGGGGAATAGGTTAGCCATCATTTTAAACATTTATCCTTGGAGTTACAAGCAATCCAATTATACTCTTTTAGTTATTTTTAAATGTACTATTAAATTATTATTGACTACAATCACCCTATTGTGCTAGCAAATACTAGGTCTTATTCTTTCTATTCTTTTTAAATCCATTAACCATCCCCACCTCCCCATTTATCCCCTCTACCCTTCCCAGCCACTGGTATCCATATTTCTACTCTCTGTATTGATGAGTCCAGTTGTTTTTATTTTTAGATCCCACAGATAAGTGAGAACATGTGAAGTCTGTATTTCTGTGCCTGGCTTACTTCACTTAACGTAATGATCTCCTGTTCCATCCATGTTGTTGCAAATGACAGGGTGTCATTCCTTTTTATGGCTGAATAGTACTCCACTGTGTATATGTACCAAATTTTCTTCATTCATTCATCTGTGATGGACACTTAGGTTGCTTCCAAATCTTGATTATTGCAAACAATGCTACAACAAACATGAGAGTGCAGATAGCTCTTTGATATACTGACTTGCTTTCTTTTGGGCATATATCCAGAAGTGGGATTGCTGGATCATATGGTTACTGCATTTTTAGTTTTCTGAGGAATTTCCAAACTGTTCTCCATAGTGGTTGTACTAATTTACATTCCCACCAATAGTGTACAAGGGTTCCCTTTTCTCCACATCCTCACTAGCATTTGTTATTGACTGTCTTTCGGAAATAAGCCATTTTAACTGAAATGAGATAATATCTCATTGTAGTTTTAAATTCCATTTCTCTGATAATCAGTGATATTAAACACTTTTTCATATGCCTGTTTGCCATTTTTATGTCTTCTTTTGAGAAATATCTATTCAAATATTTTGCCCAGTTTTAATCAGATTATTAGACTTTTTCCTACAGAGTTGTTTGAGCTCCTTACATATTCTGGTTGTTAATTCCTTGTCAGGTGGGTAGTTTACAAATATTTTCTCCCATTCTATGGGTTGTCTCCCCACTTTCTTGATAGTTTCCTTTGCTGTGCAGAAGCTTCTTAACTTATGTCCATTTTTGCTTTGGTTGCCTGTGTTTGTAGGCTATTATTCAAGAAATTTTTGCCCGGACCAATGTGCTAGGGATTTTCCCTAATGTTTTCTTGTAGTAGCATAATGCCTTTGAGAGTCATCCAAGTTGTTGTATACATGAGTAGTTCATTCCTTCTTACTGTTGGGAAGTATAAGAATAAGCAGTAGGACCATAGAGGATGCTGTAGGACTAATGCTCATCGGAAAATGACTAGCGGTGCTGGCATCCCTATGTTCTTTTTCCAAATGAGAAACATTTTCCCCAAGGCAAAAACGCCCCTAAGATGTATTCTGGAGAAATGGAACCAATTTGACCCTCAGACGCTAAGAAATAAGCGACTTACATTCTTCTGCAGTACTGCCTGGCCACAATTTCCTCTTCAAGGGGGAGAAACCTGGCCCCCTGAGGGAAGTATAAATTATAACAGCATCTTACAGCTAGACCTCTTTTGTAGAAAGGAGGGCAAATGGAGTGAAGTGCCTTATGTGCAAACTTTATTTTCATTAAGGTACAACTTGCAATTATGTAAAAAGTATAATTTATGCCCTAAAGGAAGCCCTCAGAGTCTACCCCCCTGCCCTGGCATTGCCCTGACGTTCCCCCGGCTCCTTCCCCAACTAATAAGACCCCCATTCAACCCAAACGGTCCACATCTTTACCAGTATTTGATATCGTAATTTTTCTGGGTGTGTCTCGTAAATCATTGTGGTTTTAATTTGCATGTGCCTTTTGACTAGTGATAGTAAGCAGCTTTTCATGTCCCCATTTGCCACTTTGTCAAAAAACAAACACAAATGACACATAAAAAATATATATCATTTTTAACCATAATTGCCCTACTATATGATCCAACACTAGAACTTACTCCTTCTGTCTATCTGTATATTTATACCCATTAAACAAAAATGTGGTCAGTTTGTATATATATTATCAAGTTGTTGTTCATAGCTTTAGTTCTTATATTTTGTAAATGATCCTTTCATAGTATGAGATGCCCTGCTTTATTTCCTGGGTTGGTAATATTCCTTCCTTTGACATCTACTTTATTTGATATTATTAATTCTACTCCAGATTTCTTTTTATTAGTTTTGGCATAGTATATCTTTTTCCATCCATTATTTTTAACATATCTGAGTTTATTTATTTGTTTGTTTATTTTTGAGATGGAGTCTTGCTCTGTTGCCCAGGCTGGGGTGTAGTGGTGCGACCTCAGCTAACTGCAACCTCTGTCAGCCAGGTTCAAGCAATTCTACTGCCTCAGCCTCCTGAGTGGCTGGGATTACAGGTGTGCACCACCATGCCCAGCTAATTTTTGTATTTTCAACAGAGATGGGGTTTCACCATGTTGGTCAGGCTGGTCTCGAACTCCTGACCTCAAACGACCCACCTCCTTGGCCCAGGCGTAAGCTGTCATGCCCAGCTGGAGTTTTTATATTTAAAGTAGATTTTTTTTTTTTTTTTAAGCAGAGAGTTAGGTCCTCCTTTTTTAAAATCCAATCTGACAATTGTTGCCTTTTCATTGCAATGTTTAAATCATTAGCGACTAATATAATTATAAATACGGTTGGATTAGATTTATCACCTTGTTATTTGTTTTCTATTTATCTGATCTGATTTTTGTTCTATTTTCCCTTTCCACTACTTTTTGTATAGATTTTTAAATTAATTTATTTTTTCTCCCATTTGTCTTATTAAATATTTCTTTGCTTTATTGTTATATTATTTTAGTAATTGCTCTAGAGTTTATAATACTCTTAGAGTTTACATTTTCAGCTTATCACAGTCTTCCTTCAAATGATATTATACCACTTCATGGATAATGTAAGAAATGTAAGAATCGTATAATAATAGTATACTTTCATTCCATCTCCTCATGTTTTGTATTATTGTTGTCATACAATTTATGCCCACATTCACTATAAATCCTACAATACATTGCTATTTTTTTGCCTTAAACAGTCATTTTTCTTTTAAAGAAATTAAAAATTAGAAAAAACATCTTTTATATTTACCCTTACATCATTTATTATTTTTGGTTTTCTTCCTTTTTTTTTTTTTTTTTTGTTTTTGAGACGGAGTCTCGCTCTGTCGCCCAGACAGGAGTGTGTAGTGGCGCAATCTCGGCTCACTTCAAGCTCTGCCTCCCGAGTTCATGCCATTCTCTTGCCTCAGCTTCCCAAGTAGCTGGGACTAAAGGCGCCCGCCGCCACGCCCGGCTAATTTTTTGTATTTTTTAGAAGAGACGGGGCTTCACCGTGTCAGCCAGGATGGTCTCGATCTCCTAACCTCGTGATACACCTGCCTCGGCCTCCCAAAGTGCTAGGATTACAGGCGTGAGCCACTGTGCCCGGCCTCTTCATTCTTTTATGTAGTATTCCGTTTAACATTTTTTACAGTGCATGTCTGCTGGTGATAAAATCTCCTAACTTTTGTTTGACAGAATGCTTTTATTTCACCTTTGTCTTAGAATGATTTTGTTCTTTTTTGAGGGGGAGAAGCTGCGTACGCAATTCTCTTCTGACTTTTTTTCCCTTTCAATACTTCATTGGGATTCCTTGTGGCAGTTAATCCACCAGTCTATATATCTGTCCTGGGGTTATTCTTTTTGTTCTTTCTTTCCTCATGATAATCCATGCAAGAAGACAAAATACACAATAAGTGAGTGTGGGAACAACCCTAACTTAGAAACCCTATGTCCTACATGAGCCAACATCTCTTCTAACAACTCTTAGCCATAGTTTCCAGGGTCTTGCATATCCAAAATAAAAAATTACGACTTATCACTCGGTATGTATAGTCATACCTAGAACTCCCAGTCCAGACACAATCTTTCAATCAGGGTTCATTGAGTTGCTTAGCATTGATATGACATTTCATTTTCATCACATTTCCTGAAGAACAGGGTTAGAAAGTTTTAAAACAACAAGGTCTCATGGAAAAGAAAAAAAGAGGTTTTAAGCCATTTACGCACATCCTTGAAGTCTATCTTCTTCTCTTGAAGTCTATTGTGTTGCGCTCTCCGGGTGCACCTTCTCTTTACTTCTTGGTCTCATCTTTCCCTCCCACGTATGCTTTTACAAGGCTATGTCCTTAACTCTCTTCATTTCTCCTTCTGTGCTCTCTCAATATCTTCACTAGCTATTTTGGTTTGTGTCATCTATGCAGACAAATGCCAAATCCTTATCTGTAGCCTTAACTTTTCTAACAAGTCTAGTTTTGAATTTCCCAGTTCCTCCTGTGTGTTGCCATTTAGATATCTTGCAGGAACACTGAATTCAATTTATCTAATACAACTCTTCAACACTACCTACTGTATTTAATCACCATCTTCTCACTCAATCATTTTCAATTATATTATTTCTCTCTCCCGTTTTTCAGGCGTCTTCAAAGTACTATAGATTCTACCTCTGTACTATTTTTCTTATCAATATGGCCGCTCTTTTTCATGTCTGTGCACTCTTTTTCTGCCTCTGAAATGCTCCAGGGTCACCATGCTGGTTGTCATGAAAACTGTTAAAAAAAAAAAAAAAAAAAGTATCTTTCATTGTCTATGCTTTGCTTTGGAAACTTCATCAGGCCCTCTCTTACTTTGCTTATTTCAAACATTCCCTTGTATTAGCTCCTCTTGGTTTAGGATTGCTGTGATTTGACTATTTGTGTCTCTTTCAAATTTCATGTTGAAGCTTAATTCCCAGTGCAACGTATTAAGAGGTGAGGCTTTCAGAAGGTGTCTGTGCTCACCAAACACCAAATCTGCTGGCACCGTGATCTTTGGCTTCCCAGGTTCCAGAATTGTGAGAAATAAATTTCTGTTCTTTTGAAATTACCCAGTGTCAGATATTTTGTTCTAGCGCATAAAAAAATAGACTAAGACGAGGATCATATTTTCCTTGTACCTTTTTTCTCTTCTCCATTACTCCAGAATGTGCTGGTGTTTCGCCAGAATTTTATACTATCTACACAGACTTTAGCTTCATGTCAATATACCTGTTACTAGGTGATTCCTAACAGGCATCTATACATTCCAAAAGCATTCCAGAAAATTAGTTATTATCACTAGGCAACTTCATCACTTGCTTCAGCAATAAGAATTATGTCAGTCAACTTTGAACATGTGCCAAGAAAGGGAAGAAAAGAAGCATTGAGGTAGAAGCAGGAAAAGCAGGCTTGCACCAGCTTGTACCCAGTGCAAGCCTGATGTTATAGTATAAGCCTACCATCTATTACAGGCTGAATTGTGTCCCCTACTCTCCAAATTCATATGTTGAATCTCTAACACTGAGGATCTTAGAGTGTAACTGTATTTTGAGTGAGGTCCTTTAAAGAGGTGATGATAGTGAGGCCATTAGTTTGAGTCCTATTTCAAATTGACTGTTGGCCTTATAAGAACAGGAAATTTGGGGAGCTGGGTGCAGTGGCTCACATTTGTAATGCCAGCACTGTAGGAGGACAAGGAAGGCGGATCACTTGAGGCCAGGAGTTCAAGACCAGCCTGGCCAACATGGCAAAACCCCATCTCAGTAATAATAATAATAATAATAATAATAGCAAAAATTAGCCAGGCGTGGTGGTGTGCACCTATAATTCCAGCCACTTGGGGGTGCTGAGGTACGAGAATCACTTGAACCCAGGAGGTGGAGGTTGCAGAGAGCTGAGATCGCACCACTGCACTACAGTCCAGTCTGGGTGACAGAGCGAGACACTGTCTCAAAAAAAAAAAAAAAAGAAGAAGAAGAAGAAAAGAAGAAAGAAGAAGAAGGAGGAGGAGAAGGAGAAGAAGAAGGAGAAGGAGAAGAAGAAATTTGGATACCCAAAGAGACAACAGGGATTTGTGTGCACAGAAGAAAGGCCATCTGTAGACACAGTGAGACAGCAGCCTCTGCAAGCCAAGGAAAAAGGCCTCAGATAAAACCAAACTTGCCACCACCTTGATCTTAGGCTTCTAGCTTCCAGAAGTGTGAGAAAACAAATTTCTTTGTTTCACTCAGTCTGTGGTATTTCGTTATGGTAACCCTAGAAAACTAACTCACCATCAATAAAAATGCAATTATGGCACAAACTGTCAACCTGTGTAAATGCTGACAATAAAGTTTAAGTGAAAGAGAAGACCTTGAACAAATTTTGTAACCACAATGAAGTGGGAAAAGCAAGAAAATTCTATTTCTCCAATTTTATCTCTTTTCCCCATTTATTGACCTAATAATACACATAATACTTAGGTCATGCTAATGTCCTTTAAAACATACATACATTGAAATAAAGCCAAGTTTGTATCTTTGTAGCAGCAGCAGCCTCTGAACACAAGCCCCCCCTTTCCTTTTCCCTCTCCTTCATCTAAAATGGACGGCTACAGGGAACAATAGCAGATGTTGCTGGTGAGATGCTAGGAGAAAGACATGTAGGAGATAAAGCTTAGGCCAGGCGCAGTGGCTCACGCTTGTAATCCCAGCACTTTGGGAGGCTGAGGTGGGCGGATCACAAGGTCAGGAGTTCAAGACCAGCCTGACCAACATGGTGAAACCCTGTCTTTACTAAAAATACAAAAATTATCCAGGCATGGTGGTGTGTGCCTGTAATCACAGCTACTTGGGAGGCTGAGGCAGGAGAATCGCTTGAACCCGGGAGGCAGAGGTTGCAGTGAGCCGAGATTGTGCCACTGCACTCCTGCCTGGGACCCAGAGGGAGACTCCACCTCAAAACAAACAAACAAACAAACAGCTTTGTGTTTACTCTTCCTCAAATTTCTCTTTGGCTCTGTGAAGTGGATATAAATGGATAAGAGTAAAGGCATCACTGGCTGGATAGTGGGAATCCTCTGCAATGTGTCAACATAGTTATTAAACCCTTAAATTCAGCTGCATGAGAAGCTGACAGCCAAGAGCTAAAATGTACCCAAACATTGCTTATTCTATCCTTTATTTCTGAACTATCACAATCAGTCTCTGATTTTTAATCTAGTGATAGTTTCTTAGTTTTTAAAAGTCAAGAACAGCAAATACTCCTGCTGGGGATGGCAGTTTCAGTGAGGGTGAAGGAATAGGGAAGTGGAATATGTTGACAATTTATTTTTATAGCAAAGAGACTATTTCTTATGTTATCTGCTTCCCCTGGCTCCTGGAATCTGGCAAAGATTTTTTTCCTTAAATATTTTATGAAACTGACTTTCCAAGTGGTGTGGGATTTAGAAATTAGATACTTGAACAAGTTGTATAAAGGAAGTGTATACGAACATTGTTTAAAATGCCAAGTCATGTGAGCATTCAGCTTGGAATCAATTACAACCTTAAAGCAGTGTTCTTTAAGTCAGTAACACTGGACAGTTCATAGAGGTAGAAAGTAATGGACATCATATTTGGGGAGATAATTTGAATAGCTTTTTTTAAATAAAATGCCGTATTTGTAGACTCATATATTCTGTTACTTCAGACACCCTGATTCAAAAACAGACACACAATCTTTTAATCATTTGAGAAATGAGAATTTAAGAAAAAATTCTTCTTTCTGATTATGAGAGAGTGACTTCTTCCAACTCTATGGAAATCCACTCAAATGATAAGGATATTCCATCCTATAAAAATGTTGGTCTGGATGTCAATTATTAATTCATTATTTCAAGAAATATTTATTGAGTACTTCCTCTAGGCACTGGCTGCACATCAAGATAGACGAAGTTTCTACCATATGGAGCTTATGTTCTAGTAGAGAAACACAGGTAGTAAACAAGCAAATAAGTTCAGATACTGTTAAGTGCTAAGAAGAAAATGCAACAGGGTGAGAATGGGTCCTCACCGAAGACCTCAGTGAGAAGGTAACATTGAAGCAGAGAACTCGATGACAAAAGGAAGCCAATCTTGCTCAAATCTTCTAAGGGAAGAGATTTTCTGGAGGAGGGAATGACAAGTGTGAAGGCCCTAACATGAGAGGAGCTAGTCTGGTATGTTCCAGGACAAAAAGAAGGCAGTGTATCTGGAATAATGTAACAGGAGAGATGTGATCAGAGAAGGTGGTCAGGGACCAGGTCTGGTAGGACTACTAGGTCAAGGTAAGGTCACTGAGTTTTACTCTAAGTAGGAAAGGAAGCCCATGGTTTCAGGCAGAAAAGCAACAGGATCTGATTTATGTTCTTAACACATGATTCTGACCACTATGAGGAAAATCAATTTTACAGAAAAGGAGAGGTCAACCGGGAGGCTGTTGCCATATCCAGATGGGAAATGATGGTGCTTCAGATAGGGTGGGCATAGGGGAGATGAAGAGAACCACACTAATTCTGTATGTTTTGAAGTTGAGACTTAATAGGACTTGCAGAGAGATTGGATGTCAGAAATTAATGAAAAAGGGAAATCAAAGATGATTCCTGGATTAGGGGGTTTAACTATCGATTGACAGTGCTTCCATTTTCAGTGAAATATGAAGGGTAACCATTAGATAGATGACAGGGTCAGAAAAGGGAAAGAAGACGACTTATGGGAGGTTTGAGGAGAGAGGAAAGGTGTAAAAGAGTTATGAAGTATAAGAGAGAATATGATAGTAAATGAAAAAGAATTGTTGCAAAGAGTTTCATCTCCTATTTGGGATTAGCTATTAGACAATACAAGATTTCCTAACAGGATCTTTGTCATTGTGACTGTCTTATCTAAGAGAAGGGATGGTGAGAAGACAGAAACACAGATAGAAAATGTCATTTTACACCACTGTGCATCTGACGTGTAGGATGCTCAGTCTGGAAGCCAGATGGCCTTCTGATAGACACAAGAGGAACATTATTTTAGAAAAAAAAAATCTGCCTGTAACATGGAAACATTCATATGAGTCTTACTAAACCTGAAAGAATTTACAGCAGAGATAAGCCAAACAAGTTTACTAATAGTAGTAAGAATCTTCAGCTTAAATGTACCATTTCCCACATTCCATAATCTTGTTGAATCTCGGAAGTGAACTTAATCCTATTTACCCATCTCTCCATCCATTTTTCTATTGATTCATTGATTTATTTAATGAAATTTACTGAGTGTCTACTATGTGCTGCTATGTGCTAGTAACAAGGTAGATGCAGTCTCTACCTTCATAGAGCTAATATTCCAACAGAAGAAAGAGACAAGAAACAAGTAAAGGAAATGAAATGATGAATGGTTAGGGAAAGTCTCTTTGAGGAGATGAAACTTAAGTTGAGGCATGAAAGATGAGTGTCGGTAAGTTATACAAGAACCTGGGCGGGAGCATTCCAGACAAGTGTTAACAGGAAAGAATCTGGCATGAATAGAGGGATGTAAAACAGAGAAGAGTGACAGGGGATGTGACACCAGTGCCAGGCAGGTGCCAGCTCACTCAGGAGAAATCAGAAAGATCTTGTAAATTTTACTGTTGCTCCTCAATCAAATTTATCCAAAAGTTGCCAGAATAAGCTTCTTCAAAATGTCGATGCCAGCAACCATTTATCTGCTTAAAAACCTTCAGTGGTTTCTGATTGCATTTGAAATTGAATCTAAATTATCCAGCTTAGCCTACAGTACACAGAATGAATTAAGGATTTGGCTTAGATTTTTGACCTTCTACAACTGTATCGTGTGCCAATGATAAACTGGAGATGACTAGCAGAAGAAAAGTTTTTGGGGGGAATTGGAGAAATCTCATTATATAATACTTTCAATTCATGTGTAAAAGAATTCCATGAGTATAATTAATTAAGAAAAACTCTGGTGCGCTTCTATTCTGTTGTCTACATTAAAGAACTCAGGGCCAGGGGCAGTGGCTCACACCTGTAAACTCACCACTTTGAGAGGCCGAGGCAGGAGGACCGCTTGAGGTCAGGAGTTTGAAGCTAGCCAACATGGCGAAACCCCATCTCTACTAAAAATACAAAAATTATCTGGGCATGGTGGAGGGCACCTGTAATCCCAGTTACCCAGAAGGATGAGGCAGGAGAATCGCTTGAACCTGGGAGGCGGAGGTTGCAGTGAGCTGAGATCGCACCACTGCACTCCAGCCTGGGCAACAGAATGAGACTCTGTCTTAAGAAAGAAAAAAAAATCATATTTTTGAGAAGTCCTATAATCAAAAAGTATCTCTATTCATGACTTCTATTATGCATACTTATTATCCATTGGCTATGTTCGTTTAGCCTATTGGGAAGTATTGTTCCGTTTTTGTTTTTGTTTTTGTTTTTTTACCCAGCTCCTCCAAGTGCTTTGCAGTCCCCAGTCTTCTTTCCAATCATTCCACCTCTCCATAAATTTCATATTTGATATGCCCTAAGTATGACCAAAGCTATTACCACATCTGGGATTTCTCTGTACCCCTCCCCACCTTTTTTTCGTCTCTTAGAACTTTGATTTCACTTTGCTCTGTGCATTTTTTGTGATCTTCAAAATCTTCTGCTCTTTCCCCGTATGTTTCTCCAAAGGTCCTTGTTGCCAGCTCGGAATTTCTGTACCTTTTTGTTTATCTATAAAATAAATCCTTCAGAGTATTCTAAGCACATTCTTTTTTCCATCCCTGATCCAGGGCTGCCACTTTCTTTTAGTTTAGAGTATAATGTCTACAACTAAGCCTTGGGAATGAACAGACTATCTTTACACTGAGGGACTGTATTTTCCATTGATTTTGAAAGTGAGAGACACAAGACCCACAATCAAAAGGGTTGCCACCTATCTAGGATAAAGTCTTTCCTGTTGCAGGACCATTTGTAGTAGGCAGGTTCTATGAAGGATAAAAATTTTGTAGAAAAACATTTGCCTTACTAAAACAACAACAACAAACAAAAAACAACAAGAAGAAAACCCAATCTATGCTCTATTCCACTAATTATTTTTCCATGAAAGGAATCATAGCATAGTGGTTAAGAGCACGAGCTTTAGAGTCCACCAGAGTTGACCCCAGCTTAGGCTTTAAGCATGGGTGTGAATGCCATCACTAAACCTTTTTAAGCCTCAGTTTCCTTATGTCGGTGGAGACTATTTGTATCTACTTCATGGATTGTTGCATGGACTACATAAAATATTATTGATTTATCACTCAAAACCTAGCATATAGACATTTAAGTGTGGTAAGTTTTCTTATTTTATGCTATGTAATTACCTTATTGTTTGTGTGTTTGTCATTTCATCACTGTACTCACATATAATTTTAAACCTCTTCCTTAGAGCTTTCCAGAATATGCACAATATTTTTAGATTCTGACCTATACTTTCTAGCCTTTTATTTCATCACTCTGTTGCTCATACTCTCTTTCCCCTAAGAAACAATTAGGACTATGGTTTTAAAATATTTTCTGATCATTTGAAGCATATTTTTCACAGATGCTCTATGAAAAACTTTTAGGAACTCATTGATTTTCTATAAATTTTTTTGTGCTTATATACATACACACACACAAATTATACAGATAATTGTATATTTAAACACACATATAATTTATATATTAAAAATAAATATATACCTTCATTTCTATATTTTTTGTGCTTATATACACATATACACACAAATTATACAAATAACTGACATATTTATACACAAATTATATATGTGTTATTATATATATTACATTCCTGCTTTTAGGACCTCAGTACAAAAATCAATCTTCCCCATGGAATGAAAGAAACATAAAACAATCATCAAAATATTGTTAGGAATACTATACCAAGAACTAAAGTAAAATAATTCAAATCCCTAGTTACATTGAAGTATTTCTACATGTCTATGTACTCTCCATCATGTTTGAATTTCCAGAAGCAGACATAAAATTACCAGTGTCATCTTGTGATGATCTAGATAAACCCTTTCAAATGGGAGTGTTGGCTTTTAGGCCAGGAGGTTGAGCCCCAACAAAATCCTCTCTTGGTGCTCACACATCTCCTCCAATCACAGTATCCCTTTTTTACCCAAACCCTTCATTCCTTCACTACTTCACTCCATGTTTATGCTTAATATAATCAGTGTTTTAAGCTTAGTTTTCATTCACCAATAGCAGAGCTCTATGAATTATCCAAATGAAACACATTAGCATCCATAAATACTTTTTGGTGTTTATATTACATTGTATTTTTTTTACAAGTCTCTGTGTTATTTACATGAATAGTCCATACTTTTGGTTTGTGGTTTTGCATGCCACCATGACAGATCCCAAAAATTCAACAAAAAGAAGAGTATCAGTTCCAAGGTCTGCTACCAGCATAAGGATAAGACTTGAGTATTCATCAATGTCAGGAAAGTTTTAAAGTCCACATATGCTCTGGTAATTATGTCTGCTCCAAATGACACTAGCAAACATGTACAATATTATTGAAGAATATTTGTAGTTATAATTATATTAACTATAATTTGTAATAATTTATATTCTAAATCTAATAAATTTCATTTTAACAAAATAACATCTGCAAATTATTCAAACTCATTAAACCCCCAAATGAAAATATAATCAAAGTGAAACAATGATAAGGCATGTTGGCTTTTGCCAAGTAATGTTTCCATTTAGACAGTGAGGTCCCAGTCCTCTGCAACACAGAGTATCACATACTCATGTTCGTAATATATTTTTTTTGAGACAGCGTCTCACTTTGCTACCCAAGCTGGAGAGCGGTGATGCAATCATGGCTCTCTGTAACCTTGACCTGCGGGGGTCCAGTGATCTTCCCCCCTCAGTTTCCTCAGAAGCTGGGACTACAGACACATGCCACCATGTTTGGCTAATGTTTTAAGACAATTTTTGTAGAGATGGGGTCTTGCTGTGTTGCCCAAGCTGGTCTCGAACTCCTGGCTTCAGGTGATTCTCTCACCTCAGCCTCCCAAAGTGTTGTGATTATAAGTGTGTGCCACTGCCCTTGCCATATAGTCTATTAAAAAAAGAAACTATGCAAAAATATTTAATATTTGAACTAATTATACATATAAAATGGTATTAAAAACATTAACACATATAATCACTTTCAAAGGTTTAGGGTTTTAAATTTAACAGAAAAGGGAACGAAACAATGTTTGATGAAAACGATGCAAGTGTTCATGCAAAGATTTAATTTTCCCTCAAACAACAGGATACGTTGGACCCAGTATAATGGACTCTCATACACCATCATACAATGAAGAAACAATACTTTCAGAGAATTATCTGTAGGTGAATAAATTTAAAATGTCAGAGTAAGAAACATACTGTACATAAACATACACATGAAAAGCCTAAAAATCCAGCTGTGACAAGAGACTTACAACTGAATCAAATGCAATTTGAGAAAAGCTACAAAACATTTGCTTTGTGTAATCTCTGCATATAACTTTAGACACAGAGATTTTTGCCCTGGACTGGTATAACTAAAACATCCAAAACTTTTACTAACATTTAGCATAAAGGTGCTGATTTCCTTGGCATACAAATTTTTTGTCTTATTTTCTTTTTCTTTCCCAAATCCACCTATCTGATTAAATATACTGAGTAAATTTTATTTTATTTTTTAACGCTGCTTTCTGAGTGTTCTTTGCTATAAGTCCATCTTCTGGAACCTGAGTTTTGATATCCTGCCCATAATTGTTTTCTCTTTCATATTTTCCTTGATTTGTATTTGATCAGTATCTTAGCTCATGTCTACCGAAATCACATGATCTAGAATGTTTTTTGTATCTCTCAACTGACTTCCAGTAGTGGTCTGAGTTTGCTGGTGAAGTGAAATACCTCATAGAACCTGGCTTTTACCTTCTCTAGAACTCTTTTCTTCCCTCCTACAATCACATCTCCTACAACCATATCCTGTTCAAATCTACAACCATAAATTTTTTATCTTGTTTCTTGAATTCCTATGGAAGGAATCTGAGGAATTTCTTCTACTGGAAAAATATCTTTCCAATTTATATGGCTTTTCTGCTTTGCTACTGCTTGTCTCGGTTTTATCGGTATTACAAAAATCTCTTGGCTCTTCAGTCCTGTCTCCAAAATAATACACTATTTCACCTGAAGATGGAGAGAGTATCTATCTTTCTCTTTTACTCGTGTTTTCTGATATTGGAACCTATCCTGCTTTTCCAGTAGTTTTTCCACTTCTTGTTTTTGGTTAAGAAAAGATGCTAAAGTATTAGTTGAAATTGGGTTTCACCTTTCCTCCTCTATCTATCCGGTTTGAGGATACCCTAAGCGAATACCTCTTCGAATTTCAAGCAGACTTCGAACAGTTCCTCTTATGTTTCTTATGCTTTTTGTGACCTGAAGAGAATGAGGATGATGCAGAAACAGATTCATCAGCAGAAGAAACAGGAAGAGGAAGTAGTTGATTTTCTTTTGTTCTTTAGCCTTTCTCTCTCTCTCTCTCTTTTTTTCTTTTCTTT
>NW_012104595.1:18041-19871 GCF_000951045.1 Mandrillus leucophaeus
GCCCAGGCTGGAGTGCAGTAGTGCAATCTCGGCTCACTACAACCTCTGCCTCCCAGGTTCAAGTAATTCTCCTGTCTCAGACTCTGGAGTAGCTGAGATTACAGGTGCACACCACCATGCCCAGCTACTTTTTTGTATTTTCAGTAGAGACAGGCTTTTCACCACGTTGGCCAGGCTGGTCTCAAACTCCTGACCTCAAGTGATCTGCCCGCCTTGGCTTCCCCAAATTCTGGAATTTGGGGAGCCACTGCGCTTTGTCTCTTGTTCTCTTTTAAGAGCTTATGTAACTTTCTTCACATGTTTCTATTTTCTTTGTTTTCTGCTTTTCTTCCTTTTCAGCTTGTTTTTCTCTGTACTTACTTATGAAGTTTCTGCGAGGCAGTTTTTACATCTTTCAAAGTCTCATCCAAAGCTCAAGCTTTCTTCTAGTGACTTTCAGCATTTAAAAACTTTTCTTCTTCTAACTACCTTCTTCTTTCTACAAGTGTCTGTGAGTTGGAGAGTTTTGTAATGCAAGCTCAAAATCTTCTGTTGCTTTGGTCAGACTTCCCTTTGTCACATTTAACCCTCCAAGAAATGCCAGTGCTTTGTTTGTTTCTAGAGTTTTCTTGTATTCATTCACAGCATCCACATGGCATCCAATCTTAAACTGTAATCTTCACCTATTTTAAAGCCCAAGATACATATTGATTCTTTCTTAATGCAGAAAAAAATTGTCTTAAGAGAAATTATTGTTCTGCAGGCCTTTCATTAAATGTGGTGGATGGTTGTAGCGACACGAATGGAACTGGAGTACATTATCCTAAGTGAAATAACTCAGAAACAGAAAGTCAAATACCACATGTTCTTCCTTCTAAGTGGGAGCTAAATAATGTGTACACATGGACATATGGAGTAGAATAACAGACATTAGGGACTCAGAAGGGTGGGATGGTGGAAGGAGGGTGAGGAATAAAAAAATTACCTATTGGGTACAATGTTCATTATTTTTGAGATGGGTACACTAAAAGCCCAGACTTCACCAGTGTGAAATACATCTATGTAACAAAACTACACTTGTATCCCCTCAATATGTTTTTTGATAGTGTTTTCTGTTTTTTTGTTTTTTTGAGATGGAGTCTCGCTCTGTCACCCAGGCTGGAGTGCAGTGGTACACTCTTGGCTCACTGCAAACTCCGCCTCCCAGATTCAAGTGATTCTCCTCCCTCACCCTCCTGAGTAGCTGGGATTATAGGCAGGCACCACCACGCCCAGCTAATTTTTGTATTTTTAGTAGAGACATGGTTTCACCATGTTGGTCAGGCTAGTCTTGAACTGCTGACATCGTGATTCGCCTGCCTCAGCCTCCCAAAGTGCTGGGATTACAGGCATGAGCCACTGTACCTGGCCCTAAATATGTTTTTTTAAGGTGCTGGATTAGTCTATTCCTACTTTTTCTAGAAAAAAATTACTCCTGGATTAACAAATCCCACTGAACTCTGCGTGATGTTTTTGTAGGCTCCAAAGAATTGTTATTCAGTTCAACACGCCTCCTGTAGCACGAAGGAAGTTCTTCAGGGCTAATTACACCTAATTTAATACCAGATAGGTGTGGTGGAAGAGATGCAGTATCGAGAGATACTGCAAGCTTTGCATGGCATCTATCAATATCCTTGATTCCAGCTTGAATGATGTCCAGTTTGATAGGATGATAAATAACCCCTATGGTTATTATGAGAAGACACATTTTTTTTAAAAAATTATACTTTAAGTTCTAGGGTACATGTGCACAACGTGCAGGTTTGTTACATATGTATACATGTGCCATATTGGTGTGCTGCACCCATTAAC
>NW_012104596.1:0-921 GCF_000951045.1 Mandrillus leucophaeus
AAGCTTTCTGAGAAACTGCTTAGTGTTCTGTTAATTCATCTCACAGAGTTACATCTGTATTTCGTAGTTCTCTTTGCTAGCCTCATTTCAGTGGAATCTGAGAACAGATATTTCGGATCCTTTTGAAGATTATAGGGACAAAGGAAATATACTCCGATAACAAAGAGAAAGAAGCGTTCTGAGAAACTTCTTTGTGATCTGTGAAATCATCTCACCGAGTTACAGCTTTCCCCTCTACAAGCCTTTCGCTAAGACAGTTCTTGTGGAATTGGCGTGATATTTGGAAGCCCATAGAGGGCTATGGTGAAAAAGGAAATACGTCAGATGAAATCTGGAAAGAAGCTTTCTGGGAAACTGCTTTGTGATGTGTGACTTCCACTCACAGAGTTACATCTATAGTTCGTGGATCTCTTTGCTAGCCATATTTCAGTGGAATCTGAGAACAGATATTTCGGATCCCTTTGAATACCGTAGGGCCAAAGGAAATATCGTCCGATAACAAAGAGAAAGAAGCTTTCTGAGAAACTTCTTTGTGTTCTGTCAAATCATCTCACAGAGTTACTGCTTTCCCCTCTAGAAGCCTTTCGCTAAGAGAGTTCTTGTTGAAACGGAAAAGTGATATTTGGAAGCCGATAGCAGGCTATGGTGACAAAGGAAATATCCTCAGATGAAATCTGGAAACAAGCTTTCTGGGAAACTGCTCTGTGATGTGTGACTTCCATTCACAGAGTTACATCTGTATTTCGTGGATCTCTTTGCTAGCCATATTTCTGTGGAATCTGAGAACAGATATTTCGGGATACCTTTGAAGACTATAGGGCCAAAGGAAATATCCTCCGATAACAAAGAGAAAGAAGCTCTGAAAAACTTCTTTGTGTTCTGTGAAATCATCTCACAGAGTTACAGCTTTCCCCTCAAGAA
>NW_012104597.1:0-431 GCF_000951045.1 Mandrillus leucophaeus
ATTTCTATTGTTTTATGCATACACATTTAGGACTTCTATGTCTTCCTTTTACATTGACTCTTTAATCAGTTTGTAATGTCTCTCTCTATCCCTGGTAAATATTTTTTGCTCTGATATCTACTTTTTCTGTTACCACTACAGCCACTCCTACTTTCTTTAAAGTTTGCACGATGTCTAATTTCTATTCTATTAATTTCAACCTACATATATTGCTATATTTGAAGTGAGTTTCTTTAGACAGCATATATTTGGATCATATTTGTTAAATTGTTCAGTACAGCCTCTTTTAATTGGTATAAATTTGGATCATATATTTGGATCATATTTGTTAAATTGTTTAGTACAGCCTCTTTTAATTGGTATATTTAGAATATCTACACTTAATGCAATTATTGATATGTTATTGGTAAGTCTGCTGTTTAACTTATTTT
>NW_012104597.1:2866-4471 GCF_000951045.1 Mandrillus leucophaeus
CTTCTTTCCACCTTTCACAGTCTATGTGTTTATTTTGTATGTATTGTCAGTGTTTTTACCACTCAGTAGGAATAAAAACAAGTGTGTTCATTTCATCTTTTCTGGAACCACATGGCTAGCCTGTTTGAATATTCTTATTTTCTTCTCAAGTGTGTTAAGTACCAGAGGTTCTGTTTATGAAGCACTGATAGTGAGCTGATGGCAAGTGGTTTTAAATTAGACTCTACTTTCCTTTTGGCAAATGGGTGCTTTCTTGTATCCTTCATGTGACATGTGGAAGCTGTGGAGGAGAGGCTCACTCTCTGTTCCCATCAGCCCTGGCCAGAGTGAGAGATTGGTGAAGCCACTCCTTTTGCCACCGTTTCTCTCTCTTAGAAGGAGGGGGTTGGACTCCTGCTCTTGTAACTCTGGGGCATCTCTTTCTGCATATGTTGGGGTTTTATGAGTTTAGGAACCTGCTCTTACTGAGTGCTGTTCTCCGCACTGCACACGTGTTTAATCACCTAATCCTTGCTGCCATGCCATCACTCAGGGGCCATAAAACCCCCATTACAGGTGTGGGAACCCCAACACTGGCTGCTGAGATGACTCACCTGCCATCTCACCACCAGCAGGGCAGAGCCATGATTATTAAATGTCAGATTCCCAAACCCGACCCCACCCTGCAGCAGATCAGGCTGGAGGGAGAGTACAGGTGCTTTTCTTCAGTAAGTGGAGAATTTGATGATATTCCTTTATTTCCATGATGGCTCCAGCGGAGGGCGTTGAGAACAGCCTCAGAAAAACTCAGAAACCGCTCATCTTTTTCTACCAACGTTGTCTACACCACCCCGGGCACTCGTGTCAACAGGTACATCAGCCGCCTCTTAGAAGCCCGCCAGACAGAGCTGGAGATGGCAGACCTGAACTTCTTTACCCTGAAGTACAAACATGTCGAACGGGAGCAAAAGGTAAGCAACTCTGGTTTTCGGCTCCACTGGTGCTGCTTGCGAAGGCACTGCGTGGCTGGAGGAAGCCTTCAGCCCTGATGGATTGACTTCTTTCTTACACAGTACCACCAGCTTCAGGACGAGTATTTCACCAGCGCTGTTGTCCTCACCCTCATCCTGGCTGCCTTATTTGGCCTTGTCTACCTTCTAATATTCCCACAGTGAGTATTTCTGTCAACAAGGTGAGGAACTCAACAAGAAGTCCTGGTTTCTGGGGTTCGTGATTGTATTTCTGTTATGTGCTCAAGCTTCGTCTCCCACGGTTACTGTCCCAATGTGCTCAACATTTCGGGGAAGGCATTAGCCAGCCATCATTTCCTCATTTTCTCGTGTCAGTAGTGTAACAAGCCTTGATGGCATATGGCATGGGACTGGTCACTTTCCATTTTAAATTCTGAGTTTACTTAATTCTAAGACACCACATAGTTTCATGTTTTTTCATCTATGCAACATACACCATTGCTGTAATAATAGCTTTCGGCTGGGTGTAGTGGCTCATGCCTGTAACCCCAGCACTTTGGGAGGCTGAAGCAGGGGGATTATTTGAGGCCAGTAGTTCGAGACCAGCCTGAGCAATATAGCAACACTCTATCTCTACAAAAAAAAAAAAAAAAAA
>NW_012104598.1:0-759 GCF_000951045.1 Mandrillus leucophaeus
TGGCCTCATAAAATGAGTTAGGGAGGATTCCCTCTTTTTCTCTTGTTTGGAATAGTTTCAGAAGGTATGGTACCAGCACCTCTTTGTACCTCTGGTAGAATTTGGCTGTGAATCTGTCTGGTCCTGAGCTTTTTTTGGTTGGTAGGCTATTAATTACTGCCTCAATTTCAGAACTTGTTATCGGTCTATTCAGGGAATCAACTTCTTCCTGGTTTAGTCTTGGGAGAGTGTAAGTGTCCAGGAACTTATCCATTTCTTCTAGATTTTCTAGTTTATTTGCACAGAGGTATTTATAGTATTCTCCGCTGGTAGTTTGTATTTCTGTGGGATTGTTGGTGATCTCCCCTTTATCATTTTTTATTATGTCTATTTGATTGTTCTTTCTTTTCTTCTTTATTAGTCTGGCTAGTGGTCTATTTATTGTGTCCATCTTTTCAAAAAACTGGCTCCTGGATTCGTTGTTTTTTTTTTTGAAGGGTTTTTCATGTCTCTATCTCCTTCAGTTCTGCTCTGATCTTAGTTATTTCTTGTCTTCTGCTAGCTTTTGAATTTTTTTGCTCTTGCTTCTCTAGTTCTTTTAATTGTGATGTTAGGGTATTGATTTTAGATCTTTCCTGCTTTCTCTTGTGGGCACTTAGTGCTATAAATTTCCCTCTACACACTTCTTTTTTTTTTGAGACGGAGTCTCGCTCTGTTACCCAGGCTGGAGTGCAGTGGCCAGATCTCAGCTCACTGCAAGCTCCGCCTCCCGGGTTCACG
>NW_012104598.1:4174-5749 GCF_000951045.1 Mandrillus leucophaeus
TTCTGGCTTGTAGGGTTTCTGCAGAGAGATCTGCTGTTAGTCTGATGGACTTCCCTTTGTGGGTAACCTGACCTTTCTCTCTGGCTGCCCTTTACATTTTTTCCTTCATTTCAACCTTGGTGAATCTGATGATTATGTGTCTTGGGGTTATGCTTCTCGAGGATTATCTTTGTGGTGTTCTCTGTATTTCCTGAATTTGAATGTTGGCCTGTCTTGCTAGGTTGGGTACGTTCTCCTGGATAATATCCTGAGGATTGTTTTCCAACTTGGTTCCATTCTCCCTGTCACTTTCAGATACACCAATGAAATGTAGATTTGGTCTTTTTACACAGTCACATATTTCTTGGAGGCTTTGTTTGTTTCTTTTCACTCTTTTTTCTCTGATCTCATCTTCTTGCTTTGTTTCATTGAGTTGATCTTCAGTCTCTGATATCCTTCCTTCTGCTTTATTGATTTGGATATTGATACTTGTGTATGCTTCATGAAGTTCTCGTGCTGTGTTTTTCAGCTCCATCAGGTAATTTGTGTTCTTCTTTAAACCAGGTATTCTAGTTAGCAATTCATCTAACCTTTTTTCAGAGTTCTTAGCTTCCTTGCACTGATTTAGAACATGCTCCTTTAGCTCGGAGGAGTTTATTACTCACCTTCTGAAGCCTACTACTGTCAATTTGTCAAACTTATTCTCCGTCCAGTTTTGTTCCCTTACTGGTAAGGAGTTGTGATCCTTTGGAGAAGAAACGGCATTTTGGTTTTTGGAATTTTCAGTCGTTTTGCGCTGGTTTCTCCCCATCGTCATGTATTTATCTACTTTTAGTCTTTGATGTTAGTGACCTTTGGATGGGGTCTCTGAGTGGATGTCCTTTTTGTTGATGTTGATACTATTCCTTTCTGTTTGTTAGTTTTCGTTCTAACAGTCAGACTTCTCTGCTGCAGGTCTGCTGGAGTTTGCTGGAGGTCCACTCTAGACCCTGTTTGCCCACCAGTGGAGGCTGCAGAACAGCAAAGATTGCTGCCTGTTCCTTCCTCTTGAAGCTTCGTCCCAGAGGGGCACCCACGAGATGCAAGCCAGAGCTCTTCTGTATGAGTTGTCTGTTGGCCCCTATTGGGAGGTGTCTCCCAGTCAGGATGCATGGGGGTCAGGGACTCACTTGAGGAGGCAGTCTGCCCGTTATCAGAGCTCAAATGCTGTGCTGGGAGATCTGCTGCTCTCTTCAGAGCTGAAGATCTCCCAGCTGAAGCTGCGCCCACAGCTGCCCCTTCACCCAGGTGCTCTGTCCCAGGGAGATGGGGGTTTTATCTATAAGTCCCTGACTGGGGCTGCTGCCTTTTTTTCAGAGATGCTTTGCTTAGAGAGGAGGAATCTAGAGAGGCAGTCTGGCCTCAGTGGCCTTGCTGAGCTGTGGTGGGTCATCATCTTTCTTATACAACTCCCACTTTCCCCATGGTTGCAGCTCTTTCTTACTTTGGTTCTTTGTTGCTGGCTCTCTTCTTTACCCTCGAAAGTTTTGCTTCCAGTTGTGTCTTCATGTCCCTGCCACTACTGTGTTATACAATTTTTACTCTCTCTTTCAATCC
>NW_012104599.1:0-6011 GCF_000951045.1 Mandrillus leucophaeus
GTTAATTCAGTTAGAGTAGGCACTGTTTGTTGCAGTTGGAGGGATGAACTTAGACATCTACTAGACCAAGAACACTGTGGTGGCAGGAACTGTCTTTTTTTTTTTTTTTTTTTTTTTTTGCCACTGAATCCCTAGTGCTTCACACATAATAGTTGTTTGGTAAGTATTAGTTAAATGAAGTTTTTGAATATGTTACAGAGACCAATGTGGTACTTTAGGCAGAAGTCAAATAAAATTATTGCTTTGATAGGATTATGATACCCCATGAATTTTTAGTCTTTCAATCTCAGTTTCATAAGTTTCCTAGAGTTGGTCAGAATCAAGGCAATAACTAATCTGATATGGTTAAGCTTTGTGTCCCCACCCAAATCTCACCTTGAATTGTAATCCCCATAATCCTCATAATCCTCATGTGTCAAGGGATAGATCAGGTGGAGGTAATTGAATCATTGGGGTGGTTTCCCCCATGCTGTTCTCGTGATAGTGAGTTCTCATGAGATCTGATGGTTTTATAAGTGTGTATTAGTTCTTCCTGTGTGCACTTTTTCTTCCTGCCACCTTGCAAAGAAGGTGCCTCACTTCCCCTTCACCTTCTGCCATGGTTGTAAGTTACCTGAGGCCTCCCCAGCCATGCTGAACTGTGAGTCGATTAAACCTTTTTCCTTTATAAATTACCCAGTCTTGGGAAGTTCTTTATAGCAGTATGAAAACAGACTAATACACCTCACCACACTCATCAAAGACTGAAATGTAAACCAGTGACCAGTTAGTTACACAGTTTCCGTTATTGATTGTTCCATAGCAAATTACCTCCAAACTTATTGTGTTAAGTTAACAACACTAATTTATCTGCTAACAATTTCACAGTTTAGGAAGGACCCAACAGGGACAGCTTATTTTAGCTCCAAGTGGCATTAGAGTGTTTGACCAGGGCTGGAGGATCCACTCCCAAGATGGCGTACTTATATGCCTGGCAAACTGGTACTAGCTGTCACCTGGGAGTCACCAGGACTCGATTCTCTTCCATGTGGGCCTCTCCACTTGGCCACTTCGGGTTCCTCAAACATTGTGACTAGTTCTGCCTGGCAATATCACTTCTGCTGTATTCTCTTGGTCAAAGCAGTTACAGCCCAATTCAGATTTAAGGGTTATGGGGGTAGGGGGGAAGATAGAAGTAGACTACTTCTTGATGGAGGAAATGATAGAGAATTTGCAGTCATTTTTAATGAACTCCAAATATTCACTGAAAAATATCTATTAAAAAGATGTGTCAATCACCTCAAGTTGGTTTTTCATCATGTTCTCATTCTAGTAGAAAAATTCCAGTTAGCGAAATTACATAGGCCAAGAGGAGGGGGATGGTATTTGACCTCCTTAAAATTGCCGTCAGTTCCTCTTTCAAATCCTGGAAAATAGGAATACGATTAGAATAAAACCCGTATACTTACTGTGCAGATGACGTATCAAGAAAAGTCCCAGGGTACTGACACCTCCCACCCCACCTCCCAGCAGACAGCGTATTACTGCCCTTCAGTCCTCTTCTGTTGAAATTCTGGAGCTTCCTCTGCCCGGTTACAATAAAAAGATTCCCTGGTAAGTTTAGAAACAGAAAAAGGAGTGAATTACGTGGTCTGAGGGTCTGGTGTCACTAAAGTTATAATCTTTCCATCTCAACTAGATTGTTATCTGCCAAAGGTATTTATTTAGACAAAAAAAAAAAAAAAATTAGGCTGGGCGCAGTGGCTCACGCCTGTAATCCCAGCACTTTGGGAGGCTGAGGCAGGTGTATCATCTGAAGTCAGGAGTTTGAGACTAGCCTGACCAAGATGGTGAAACCTTGTCTCTACTAAAAATACAAAAGTTAGCCTGGCATGGTGGTGGACCCCTGTAGTCCCAGCTGCTCGGGAGCCTGAGGCAGGATAGTTGCTTGAGCCCGGGAGGCAAATGTTGCAGTGAGCCAGGATTGTGCCACTGCACTCCAGCCTGGGTGACAGAGAGAGAGTCTGCCTCAAAAAAAATAATAATAAAAATAAGTTTTATTTGTTATGTAGTACTGTATGCAGATGATCAAAGTAGATCTTTGGTTTTTTAAAATATATTTTTTCTGAATATAAAAGTAATATATGTATGTACATTGTGGAAATATTTGAAAAAATTATATAATACACTGATTTTTGTCACACACGAAGATGTAATACTGTTATATTTTTTGAATTTTTTTCTGCCAGGCTTTTCAAAATCTGTTATAAATATATTTTGTTTATTCAGACACACATGTCATTTGATTGTATACAAAATTGAAATTATACTATCAAAGCAACTTCAACTAATATTTACTTGTCTCCACAAAAGGAACATTTAGAGAAATTCCCTGCTGTCTTGCTTTTCTATAGGGGCTCTCCTTGTGGAGGGTTTCATTGTTTCAATAAGGCAGGGATTTGCTGGGATTTGGAGATGCTCCTAAATGTAAAATTAGTCCGTTCCCTGCCCTGCCCCCCGACTCCGCCGCATGGTATTGCATCAGTACAGAACAGCATGCACGCGCATCCCTCAGCAGCGTGTGTTATCCACTCATTGCCTCATCAACCATGGAGCACGGCCTGATAATGATGTGGGGAGGTGACCTCCAGCTGAATGCCGAAGCTGGAAGAAATAGTGCTGTTCTGTGCAGTGGTGGTTACATCTGAATAATGTCCCAGGTTCTCACTGAGGAAATGTTACCCAGTGGAGAAGAGCAGGTGGGGTCTATTTATCATCCTACATGTCAGATGCAAAAGTGATCTTATCTGTGACTTTGGTACACATTGCAGTGTCACATGTTGAATTGAGCACAGTGCACTTTCAGGATCAGCATTCTTTGCTTAAATAGTGAAACAGTAATGTTGGTGCTGGTTAACTGTTTTTTTGTGTTTTATACAGTGAAACATTTTTAATGTGAAATTCTTGAAATGCACACAAAAGTACAGAAAATGCTAACTTGGATACCATGCTTTCACTGTACAGATTTAATGGATGAGGTTATATTTGCTTCCAATCTTTTTAAAGGGCTCTTTTCATTGGTAGGGATATTGTCCCTAAGTGCAACCTTGGACAAAATGTTTGGGATGAGGAACATGGAGTAGAGCCTCTTTGCTGAGGCTCCTTCCAGCCCCCCCACTCTAGTTCCTGCTTTTGTAATGCCACTGTCAAATAAGAAGTCTCATTCTAGTGACTGTAGCACCTACATAAGAGAGAACAGGGGATAAGAATACAAGGGGAGATAAAATCAGGTGTTCCCAAAAGCTAGTAGGGTGACAAGGGGGAAATGGGGTAGGAATACGGACTCAGCTACATGTTAATTGCACCATCTGTGAGTGTGTCAGAAGCCCTGATAGACTCAATAGACTGTTCTATTTTTTTCTAATCACATTTAGAGACAAGCTGCTTCCTGAATTGGATGAATTTTAAGGTTATGGTTGCACATTTAAAAAGTGAAAATTGAGGCTTTTCCCATTCTTTGCCTCTCTCCTGAGTTGTGGGAGTAATTCATGGCAACTCAGAATTTACATCTTAGAGCAAACTTGCTGAGTGATTTGTCTTCATTGCATTTGTTGCAGGGGGAAATAAACCTCATCAAGCAGGGCCTGATTTTCCAAGAGTCCATCATTCAGGCACTTATTATCCACTTTGTGCAGTTTCTAGGTCTTTTGCTTTTCACCCTTTCCCCACCTGCTGGGTTTTGGTCATTTTGCTGCTATTAGGACTTCCAACAGCAGATGTGGAGAAGCACAGAGAACAGCTAAAGCATTATTGAGTTCTGCTTCATGATAGGAGCTCTGCAAAGGGCTTGGTGGAGGAGAATTTTGAACCTTTGCCTACAGTAAGTTTTGGAGTTATTTGTTGATTTTGGTTAGGTATGCCCTCCCTGTCCTCCATTAGTATTGGTAATGAAGCGCTTACTTGCAGGAAAACAGGATGAAAGAGAATTGCAAAATACAGCTGAGAATCGCAGTGAGCCATGACTTAAACATGTTCCTGTAATATGATGCTGTAATGAGAGGGAGCCCAAGTCCATATGAGTTCATTGAAGTATCAAATTGGTGTGCAATCTTTCTTCTCATTCAGCATAGGTCAGGCACATATTAGAGTAGAAGTTTTCAGTGGGGGTGAGACTGCATGGTGCAGGTAGATTCTAGCAACTTTTCTTTTTTTTCCTGGGGTAACGTTTTCAAAAGATATGCACTGACATCTCTGAGGACATCAGGGTGTGGACTTTGGAATAATTACTGAAGCAATCATCTTATATCCCACCGTGTAAGAGATGTTGGTGATTTTGAGAAGGCTGAACAAGAACAATGAAGATAGGTAAAGAACTCCAAACTAGTATTCTCATGTCTGAAGATAGGAGGGCTCCCAAGGTAGTTATGCACCTTTTGTTACATATATGAAAGTTTACTTGTGGGATGCTGTTTCCCTCACATCATTCTGTGTACTCATACTAGCCCAGTCTTCCAATATGCAACATGATAATACTGCACCCCTTCTTGGTCTTCATTAATGCTCCAGGCTCCCTTTCCTTCTAGACTCCCAAGCATTTCTTCTTCCTTTGCCAATTTTAATAAGAGCCAGTCAGCTCACCATTGACCTTGAAATCCTATGGAGGTTGTAGTTTTAGTAAGAAAGATCATAAATGCAAGGTGTCATACCTTGAGAGTGTCCTGCAAAGGTCAGAGCTATACTTATTCTCCCTGCAGTCACAGGAAACAATTGATGCATTTAAATCCATTACATTTCACATGTCACATTCATCCACTCTTCACAATAGTCTCAGATTATTCTCCAGCATGCAATCACCATTTCCACTACTGTGGTTCAGATTCGCATTGTTTCTCTTATCTACACTATGAGCCCCTTAACTTGTCTTTATGCCAACTGTTATTTTTCTTAACAACAATGGAAAAATTAATTAGAAAAATTAATTGGATCACTTATCTGCACTGTTTGAAAACTGTTCTTGGATACTTATTTATAGGAATACAGCATCCTGTTCAAAAGCTTCACAATTGGCCCGGTTTTCAGCCTTATTCCTTCCATTGCTTCTGCCCACCCTGACCCCATTATTCTTTTTCCTCCCTCCTGTCTTGCAGCTATACCTTCATCATTCCCACACTCTTCTTTGTACCTGACACACTCTCTGGACTCTCCATTCTTCTCTTCTTTGTCAGGTAGACAACTCGCTTTTTCAGACCCAGCTAAAATAGCTCCCCTGGCGAAGCCTGAAGTTTGCTCCCCACCAGCTTCTTTTGTTCTCCCCTGTGTTCTTACTTCTTTATAAAATCAGCATAGTCTTTAAACCATTGTTTTCATGAGGTTTTCCTCTCCTCAGCTTTGCTGCCTTGACTCACTTATTGCTATGTCATATACCTGAAAGAGATGACAGCAGCAGGCCAGTATTTGGCAAGGTAGAAGGGAAGGAAGGGGATAGGTGAGCGAAAGATGTAGGCTTTATGCACTGGTTTCTTATCCTGTCTGTTTTCTATGTGATGGTTAGGATACACCCCAAAATATGAATTCTTTTATTTTCTTGACAAAGGCTTCTCTCATGTCAGTTTTCTCTCTTTGGTGAATTGAGTGGAACAATGTAGAAAACTTGGGGATCCCTTTGCAGCTTTCCGTAGAACAGCAAACTCTTTGTTCCTCATCACTGACACCACTTTAAATCCTCTTAATTCTTCAGAGTCAGTCACTTCTAAAGTAGGAGGCACACAAGACTCAAGTCTTATGAAGAGGGAAGAATGAAATAAAAGGCAAAGAAAGACCATAAAAAGCATCGTAATCCTTTGCTTCATTCACAGAGACTTTCTTCACTTTCCCCAGTCCTGGAAAAAGTAGTATGAGTGGTTTCTCATCTCTTCTCAGAAGACACATTCTTTTTTCCTCCTCATATTTCCATGTATCCTTGGTACCTGTTTGAGGATTAAAATAGAGGAGAAGAGTGGCTATGTGGTGAGCAATATTAATTTATATATATA
>NW_012104599.1:6061-24686 GCF_000951045.1 Mandrillus leucophaeus
AGAGATGTTGGTGATTTTGAGAAGGCTGAACAAGAACAATGAAGATAGGTAAAGAACTCCAAACTAGTATTCTCATGTCTGAAGATAGGAGGGCTTGTCTCTTATACACATCTAGATGTGTATAAGAGACAGATATATATATATGACATATTCCTGCACAACAGACTAGGAAGGAGCTACTGTAGTGGACTTAATGAAGTATAATTTGGGGGTAAACCTCAATTTTAATTCCAGTCTGTCACTTACTAGCTGTCTGACTTGAACAAAATGAGTCACCTTCTGATCCTTAGTTTCCTCATCTGTAACATGGGAGTATATCAGGTAACATACACAAGACACCTGTAACACAATCAGTGCTTGAGAAGAATGATGACTTTTCTTACTTATCTCCATGTTCCCAGTGCCTGTCACATCATAGGGTTCAATGAGCATTTGCTGCATAAACTTGACACTGCCTTTGTCAGATGCCTCACCTGGTGAATTTCACTTTTTATACAATTATTTGGTTTTGGAAGAGCTTCTCCAAATGTAGTTGTATAAATCTAAACCAGAAAATGATGGTGTTCTCAAACAGTACAAGAGGTGAGTGTTGAGCTATGTGATGTTCAAGGACTCTTTTGACTTATGTTTAATTTTTCTGCCAAGGCTATGATGTAGGGAAGAACTTCTGTGCATGAACAGGAGAAAAAAGAGTGTTTATTTCTCATTCAAAATTTGGCTGTTTATTGCACCTTAAGACCTAACTACTCTCCCTTGCTGACTTGGTCCTCTGGTGGAACTTAGGTTCTCTTTCTTCCTAGTTCCCCTCTATGCCTTCCACCCAGCATTTATAGGAGAGTGCATCTAAGAGCAAACTCCTCTAGATGGTAGTAGTTGGTGACCAGAGCTGGTCTGACTCATTTTTCAGCACAGAAAGACACTTTTCTGGCCTCATAAGTGCCCTGGGAACAGCTCTCTAACAGGTGTGATGATCTACTATTCCGGAGGCAACGAAAGGGTTCCTCACCACTGCTTGGCAAAGCAGAGAGTAGGGGAGTCACCAGAGAAGGGGAAGGAGGGATGTATGCTTCCTCTGATGGTTTCCATGCCTGTCTACACAAGACGACCACCCAGAAAGATTTAAAATGCATACTATGAGGCTCTATCCCAGGGATATTGAATCCCTGTCTTTTACATGTGGCCCAGGAATCCTTTTTTTTTTTTTTTTTGAGACGGAGTCTGGCTCTGTCACCCAGGCTGGAGAGCAGTGGCGCTATCTCGGCTCACTGCAAGCTCCGCCTCCCGGGTTCACGCCATTCTCCTGCCTCAGCCTCCCGAGTAGCTGGGACTACAGGAGCCCGCCACCACACCCGTCTAATTTTTTGAATTTTTTAGTAGAGACGGGGTTTCACCGTGTTAGTCAAAGTGGTCTCGATCTCCTGACCTCGTGATCTGCCCACCTTGGCCTCCCAAAGTGCTGGGATTACAGGCGTGAGCCACCGCGCCTGGCCAGGAATCCATATTTTTAACAGGCTCTCCAGGCAAATGTCAGGGACCCAGCTCAGCCTCTGGATATAAACCTGTGAGAAGCAGCCCTGGGTGGCATGCTATCATGGGCTCTCCATGAGTGCTGCTAGAAGGCATAAAAATCCTGGAGAGCTTGCAGTTCTTATATGTGATGACCTAAAGGTATAGAAGAAGGGTTATAAGGTATACGCCATGCTTTATAGTTTTTCATTCACATATATACATATTTTGATATTTAAATATAAAATATGTAAATGTGTATTTACTTTAGTTTATATTTGCTGGGTAATTTTAAATGTCCTAAGAAACATGCAATAAGTCCTCACTTAACTTCATCGATAGGGTCTTGGAAACTGCAACCTTAAGCAAAATGACGTAGAAGGAAACCAATTTGACCATCAGCTAATTGATGTCAATTAAGACTTAACTTCCTATACTATCTGTCTGGTCACAAAAAACGTCATCAAACTTCTAAATAAAGACCTAACACACTTCTAATATTAAACATTAAGATAAATATGAGCTCTATGTATACTTAAGAAAGATTAGAGGCTGAGTGCAGTGGCTCGCGCCTGTAATCCTAGCACTCTGGGAGGCCTAGGCAGGCAGATCACCTGAGGTTGGGAGTTTGGGACCAGCCTGACCAACATGGAGAAACCCCATCTCTACTAAAAATACAAAATTAGCCAGGTGTGGTGGCAGGCCCTGTAATCCCAGCTACTCGGGAGGCTGAGGCAGGAGAATCACTTGAACCCAGGAGATGGAGGTTGCAGTGAGCCAAGATTGCGCCATTGCACTCCAGCCTGGGCCACAAGAGCAAAACTTTGCCTCAAAAAAAAAAAAGAAAAAGAAAAAAAGAAAAAAGAAAGAAAGATTAATGAAAATAAGTAATGATTAATACCCAACTGTTCCAGTTCAGGGTCTCGGGTAGCCAGAGACTACCCTAACAGCTGAGGGTCAAGGTGAACACTGACCTAGGACAGGATGCCATCCCATCATAGGGCACACTCACCCACACCCACACTAGCTCACGCTGGCACCATGTAGACACGGCAGTTCACCTAACGTGCACAGCTTTGAGATGTGGGAGGAAACCAGAGTAACTGGAGAAAACCCACACAGACATGGGGAAAATGTGCAAACTCCACACAGACAGGGGCCCCGCCCAGCCAGAAATCCAATTTTTTTTTCTCATCAATGTAAGGAAACAAGTTGAACAAAAATATGTCATTTGAGGACCTGCTGTATGTCTTCTGAGCACCTATATTCTCTAGGGACATCTTGACTATATTTTTAATAGGATTCTCCCTGTGTTACAGGGATAGATTTCACCAATGGACAGCCTGCCTCCCTAATGTATGAACTTGGTACCTATCTTTATGGTTTCCATTTTACCTGCCCAATAATGTTTTCATCAACGTTGTTACCCCTCCTGAAGCCACCTGGAAAATAAAAAAGTATATTCCTTCTGTGCAAATTGCTGAAAAAGCTTGAGAAAGTGAGTTAATTGCTACAGGGAAATTATTTACCTCACTTATGATTTTTCTCTTGGCTTCAATCAGGGGCCTTTAAGCCTCATTCATATCATCCTGAGACCTCCCGAAATGATCTGGATTTGGCAGCCTCGACACTTTAGACACATTCTCATTCCACTTAAGCTTTGGGTGTGGTTAGAAAAACAAATGGGAAGAAGAGTTAAATTCACAATGATAATTCATCTCCTCTAGGTGGTTTTTGCCCATTTCTGAGCTCTTATCTTCTCTTTCCACCAACACCTACTTGCTTGGATCTTGACTTATTTTGGCAGTTCTCTGTACATGTAATGTGGTTGCCATGGAGATGTTATCCAGCATGCTGCATGCTGTTTCATCTCCTCTCCATCTCTTCATTTCTCTCTAGTGTGTGCTTGTTCTCTCACATTTCTATCTCTTCTACACTCACCCCAACCCCCTTTGTAATTGAAGACATCAAACACTGTATTTCTTCAAGCTGTTTTGCTTCCTTCCCCTAATCATATCGAATGTGTTTTTAACTTCACATAATCAAAGCAACCTGGTAGTTACTGGAAAAAGGGGTAAAGAAATGGATTCAAATGCTAAATTCCTGTAGGTTATGCTAGGATGCCCAAGAATTTGAGGGAATTCAAGCAAGTGGTGATCAAATTAACTTCCTTTGCTTTCACAGGGATTAAGTCTTTACTGTGGTTCAGAGAGACTTATTAATAATACTTTTCTGATTTCCACCTGGACTACTTCATCATGTCCTGGTGTTATCTACAAACAAGAAAGTCTGAACTATCCTCAACTCTTAATTTCCCATCCATGGAATATTTACTTCAGGCGTTATTTGCATGGACCCACAGGGCCTCTCTGAAGATATTGACATCCTGGGTTATTAAGAGTTGGGCCAAATGTAAAGATCTTAGTGTGAATATCAACTGTTCACCCTCACCTTGCTGTGATGTGTGTAGGGAGTGAGGAGTGGGAAGGAGTGAGAACGGGATTTTGTAGTTATGTGCACCTAACCATGTGAAGATTGAGAAAAAGGTTATTCCTCTCCTCCACTGAGGATATTTTAATTTTTCTCAAAAATTGAAAAGTACTAGAAAAAAATAATGAATACATGTCCCTTTTGTTTTTCTGGTTTCTTTTAAAAGACCTCCTCATCTCGATGTTATAAGTAAGATGAATTTGATTTCATTTCTTTCCAAAGTGACAAAGTGATTTATGTTAGTAAAGAATATTCAAATATTAATTTTGACATATATTTCAGATTCTCCCAATGCTTTGAGTTTCTAAACTAAAAAAATCATAGCCAGCAACCGCAATATCCAGAAATTTTATTTCTTTTTCTTTCTTATGGAATAAAGTATTTCAGAAACAAACAGAAATCGCTTTTTGATTTCTCTACTGATCATTAATTATGTTCACTTCTGTGTCAGCTCTCTCCAAGGGCCCAATACCATGGAAAGAATAAGGATTTGGGTAGATTACATGATCCTCACAGGCAGATCTATGTTTTTATGGACAGTGTAATGAGAAAAACATTAAAAGAGAGAAGTTTAAAAAGAGCCTGGGCAAGAATGAAGTCAATCCCAACTTTCATCTCATTCTTTAGCAAAGAAAGATTGTAGATGTATATATTCTTTAGGATTCATTCTTTTTTTAAATTAATAATTGGAGGAATTACTTTCTTCCACAGGGAATCAGTACTCAATGCCAGTTGCATCTGTGTGAGTGTGTGTGTGTGTGTGTGTGTGTGTGTGTGAGAGAGAGAGAGAGAGGCAAAAAAATGTATATGTAGATAGATTGTGTGTGTGTGTAGTGTGACACAGAAGGGATGTGGGTAGGAGTGAGAAGTGAGAAAGCAGCATGTGAGGATTTCAATACTAGTCTTCTGCAAGTTCAAAACAAATCAATAAGTATTTATTGAATACTTACCACAAGCAAGACACTAGTCTGGGTTCTGCAAAGGATAACAGAAGGATGAGGTTTGATTTTTACCTTTAAATAGTATGTTGTCTATCATGGAAGACAAGATACAGACACGTAAAAAGTCAAGCAATAAAAGGGAACAGAACAAATCAGGTGAACAATAAATGAAATGTTGAAATGTGGGCTGGAGGCAAGAGGAGACAAGAGGAGAGAAGAGGGGAGAAGGCCTCAGATTGATAGGAAAGTGTAGAGAGAGGATAAGAATTGATCGGAGTCCAGAAACACAAGCAAGATTTGGATTACGCTCTATTGAGAGAAAATGGAAGAGGGAGAAAGTGTAAATAATGTTTGTCAGGGGACAGCGAAGATGCTTCTTGGCTTCAGCAAGAGTTCATGTAAAGAAGATGAGAGAATTCCAAACAGGTAGAGGGGACCAGGATGTAGAGAACCTTCACCAAGGGCAGACTTTGGCTCTAGGCAGTGCAGAGCCATTGGAGATGTTTGAGCAAGTAGTGATGTGGCACTAAGAAGTCTCATGGTAAGATTAAATGGGGATAGTATTGGGGAGGGTGGCAATGATATAAGGCAAATGGCCCAGGAGGAGGCTGCTGCAAGTATCTGGGTATCACTGGACATGTGCCTGGTCTAGGGTAAACATTTAGGGAGTAGAAAAGAAGGGACAAATGCAAGAAACATTTTGTAAAGAAAGGAAAGTTTTGGAGGATGGATTGGGCATGGGAACTTAAAAGAAAAATGTTGGAAACAGCTGGAAGATTTCAAGACTAAAGGAATAAGGCTAGTTAATATTTGCTGAGTGCCTACTGTGTACCAGGCACCTTTCCAAGTGCTTCATAAGTTTTAACTCATCGAGAGAGAGAAAGAGGAATTGAAAGTCAGCTATTTTGAGAGCAAAGATAAAGTCAGTCTGTTTCAGGCACCAAGAGTTTGTAATACGGGTAAATGCAAGTGGGGATGACTGGCAAGGGATGGAAATGGTGAATAAGAGGTCAGACCTGGAGGAGAAGAATTGGACTAATCTACTTAGAAGAAGAGTTTGTGCCGTTGGAATGGCTGATATCTGCATGAAATGAGGAATAAACAGCCTGTTTTGAATTTCCTTTAAAAAGTGAAATAAGAGAAAAGTAAAAGCATCCAGTAAAGAAGGAGAAATCACAGATGAAGGAGGAGAACTAAGGTAACATAGCATGGTAGGATCTAGACAGAAAGCAATTGCAAAGGAAGGAGCTATTCTACAGTGTAAATCTATGGAGAGATCAAACAGGGTAAGTACTGAGAATAATTTATGTATTTGATTGTCCAGATCTTAAATGAAGATCAGTCTGTCCTATTGAGGGCAATTGAGAGTTGATTATGGCTCCAAATAAATACTTTAATATTGTATTAAGTCCAGAGAGAATTTGAATATTCTGTGCCAAACCAGGATGAGTTTTTGTCACTCTTAACCAAACCAAATAAATATTCTAGCTCTTATTTTCTGCCTTTAACAAAAACTCCAAGAATTTAGTCCTAGATTTTCATAACTGACTTCCTTCCAGAGCACGATCTAAGAATTAATTCTTCTATAAGTCCAATCAAGCTTACTGCGGTGTGGTTTTTCTCCTGTTTTCTCATAAGGAAAATTCATTCAATTTCTTCACTTTTTTGAGTTAGTGCTTGTGACATATGACAGATTGACAGCCCTTAAAGACGGGTTCTCTGACTATCCTATGAACATAGCTCCTTATCAGTAATGTGCCTCTGGTCTCTCCTAGGGCTGTAAAAAGCCTGTGTGTTTAGTTGACTTTCCTGTAGATCTCTTTATGATGATGGCATCAGGGACAATTTAAAACAACTGATGGACTGCTGGTTGGTAGTATAAATCATGATCAAGAACCTAGGGCTTGGAGCCATTCAGATCTGGATTTGAAGTTTAGTTCTACCATCTTAGAAGTTTGTGGCTTCTTTCTTTTCTTCTCTACTGACCTTTGCTTCTCTTGACAACATTGTTCTTAGTGTGGGGCAGTGGAAGGAAAATGGGCTTTAGAGTCATTCAGAAGTGGAGGGATTCAACTCCCAGTACTCCCAACCTTGGGCCTTCATTATAATATTTACCTATTTTATAGCGTTGATGTGAGAATGTAAAATAATGTAAAACACCCACAACAAGGCTAGGCATGTGCTCAATAAATGGTAGCATTGTTGGACTTCTTTAAAAAATTGAGCAGCCAGAGCAGAAATATTACTTCCAAGCAACTTC
Source organism: Mandrillus leucophaeus (assembly GCF_000951045.1). Taxonomy (NCBI): domain Eukaryota; kingdom Metazoa; phylum Chordata; class Mammalia; order Primates; family Cercopithecidae; genus Mandrillus; species Mandrillus leucophaeus. The sequence continues at coordinate 13,259 of NW_012104599.1, forward strand.
ACTTGTGGATTAGAAAGCTATGAGATTCATCTACCTTGTGGAGACAAAGTTCTGAAACTGTACTGAAGAGGGGAAAAATGTCAGTCAGCATATTTTGTACATGAAGTGAAACTACAGTTGACTTTTAATTGATTTGATTCATCCTGGGAATCCAGTGCCTAAGAGCAGCCAGTGAATTCTTCTTTTCATTCATGTGTTAATGATGAAATTATAACAGAAAGAGAGAAGACAAAGCTGTAACAGTTTTAAAGCTGTAAATGTGGTTGTCTCATTGTCTAAAGACATAGAGGAACCTGACTTGGACTTGATCATGTTAAGTTTCATCTGAGCATTCAAGTAGAACAGTCCAATCAGAAATATTGAGCTGAAGGTCAGGGAATTGGTGGAACCTATGATAGGGATTTTGGAGACCTTGGCATGATTGTTGATGTTATGGCTGTGAATGCATCTCAGAGGGAGACAATATGGGCTCAAAATTGAATCTTGGCATACCCCCAAATTGGGGAGTTTCAAGTGAAAGCGGACAAAAAATGGAGAGATTACTAGCCTGTGTAAGAAGAATGAAGATATTATCCTACTTTAAATAATAAAGTACAAAAAGAGGATTTGATTAAAAAAAATGGGGAGTATCAACTGTTAGAGACTGTATAACACTTAGAAGAATGATGATAGAGCAAAGGCTACTGATTTTATTTTTGCTGATCTTTGTCTTAGTCTGTTTTGTGTTGCTATAAAGAAAATTCAAAGCTAGTAATTTATAAAGGAAAAAGGTTTACTTGGCTCATGATGTTGATGGCTGGAAAGTTCAATATTGGGCATCTGCCTCTGATGGGGGCCTCAGGTTGCTTCTACTCTTGGGGGAAGGTGAAAGGAGCCATTCAGATCTGATCACATGGAAAGAAAGAGAGATTGAGAGATCACATGGCAAGATCTCATGCCAAGAAAGAAGCAAGGTGGGGGAGGGGGTGCCAGACTCTTTAACAACCAGTTCTCATGGGATCTGATAAAAAAGGAGCTCATCCGCAAGCGAGGGCATTAATCTTTTCGTGACCCAAACAGCTTCCATTAGGCTCCACCTCCAATATTAGGGTTCAAATTTCAGCATGAGGTTTGGAGGGTACACACATCCTTGCTTGGATGGACAGACAGCCAAATCATAGCAACCTGGTTTGATCGTTGATGATTTTGTAGCAATAGTTTCAGTAGAAAAGAGAGGCAAAAGCCAAGATTACAAGGATTAAGGAGTGAAGTCTGGGGAGGAAATAGGGTCATCAGGTGCCAATTACTTTTTTTTAGAAGTTCCCAGTAAGATGAGATAGAAAATAAAATTGCTTTTCATAGGGGTAGAAAAATCTCTTTGTAATTTGCCCTGGTCAAAAAAGAGTTAATGGTATAAATGCACAGTAATTTCAGAAACATTAAAGAGCATGTTTCCATGGAAACATCAACCTACAGAGGGAGAGAAAGAGCTAGGATCCCCTGACAAAGAAGGAACAGCAGAGTTCTAGCCCCCACACAGTACAGCAGGGAAAGATGATTACACGTTTCTTTCAACTTCCCAGTGAAGATACAATTGGGGTTCATGGTGCTGTCCTCTTGAGGATGAGAAAAGAGGGAAAGGGGTTTGGTTTAAAGAAACTCTTGGCCTCATCTTACTTGAAATTCTGACTCAAGGGTCAGTCTCATTTTAGAATATTGGAAAAGATCAATGGATGTCTTTAACTAACTAACTAAATAAATTTGATCTTCCCCAACCTCTTTATTCTAACCTGGTGTAGAAACAGTGCCATAATGTACTGCATTAGAGCGAAACTTAAAGAAACTCTAGAAATATAAGATGTGGGTTTGGCTGATAACTTTTGACCAGCACCTTTGCATTATGGTTTTTCTCATCTTGGTGTATTTTCTTTGCTTATGTACACGTTTGGCTTCACAGTTTTCAGATCCATAATATCCCTTTCACTGCCATCTAGTACAAATTTCCTGTACCCTTAAAACCAACCCTACTGTTAGAGATTGTTCCTCTCACTGAACTGTAGCTCAGAAAGCTGTTCTCCAGAATGTGCTACAGGAACTGCATAACAAACTCCTTATTGTGAACAAATCTTCCTTTCGGTTCACTTTCTCCATTCCCAGATTATATTCCACTTTGCATCTCTTTCATTACTCTGGTCTTTCCTTGGGAGGAATTATTTATTCCCTATGTGAAAGGGTTTTATCTGCATGGTAGGTGTGGTTTATGACTGCGCTTTCTGAGGTCAGAGATATGTTTTTGAATGAGTCAACAGCCTCCACCACTCTCTCTGTCTCACATACATAGCATGACATGCCTGTCTTCCCTAAAGACATAATCTTCACCCAGGCATCTTGAGTCTTCTGTCTGTTAGAAACGTCCCCCTGACCCTGGAAGATCCTCCTTCCTTTGACCCTCTCCTCCCAATTCAACATAATTGCTTCTATAAATCTTCACTTGAAGAACTCTGCCAACCATTACTGGAAAAGTAAATTATAACCTTCTTTTTCCATGAGTGACAATTCCTCATAACTTCTACTCTCAAGTCCTGTAAGTGAAGCCATCACCAACTCATCATATAATCATCTACCTTTTTTGCCCCCTTCGGTAGAGCTGTTAGAGGGAATTGTGAAGTCAAAAATATGGTAGCTACAGAGGGGGCAGGAACTGTATGTATGGAGATATTTCCTGTGTGTTGATTTTGTTGACCACCCAGTGTGTAAGAGGAAGTAGAGAGAGGCTCCAGAAAGAACAAATTGAGGAAATGGAGAAAGATCAAAAGGAAGAGAAAAGTCTTCTTACTCTTTTCCTTTGATATCATGCCTAGGTCACTTTAGGTTCTTACCCAAGGGCTTCTTGAGTACATATGCTCAGGGTTTCTTCCAGTAGACCTGAAAGTTCACAGGAAGGAAAGTCTTCCTGCCATAGCTGAATGTCCTAGAGAAATCTTTGCCAGTCATTGTTTACATAGCCCCTGAATAGTTTTGCCAGGCTGTGAGCTAAAATGGATGTCAGAAAGGCAAGCCTTCACCTTAAAATTATTAACAGTCACAAAAAATGATAACAAGGTAGTCAGTGATCAGCTAGCCTTTGATCTGCCTTGGTATTTTCTCTGGGAAGGTCTCACCACTTAGTTTTGATAGCCTACCTACTCTGGGCTGCATTCCAACATACTGAACACCTGATCTGTGGAAAAAGAAATGAATTTTATTCAGTGTTTTAAGAAAGTGATTTTAACTTATATACAGCATGGAAATATGAACTAAAAGGAAAAATAATCCAGTGACAGTAACATTATGCAGAAAAGCTACTTGGTTCCTTCTCACTGGGGATTTCTACCTTTCTAACCATGTCTAATAAGTCTGGCTTTCCTGTAGTACCTTACCAGGTCTCACCTATAGCAGAGGTGACTAAGAGTCATGAGCATGAACACAAGGAGGAATTTAATTTTTCATCGCTGAATTCTGTGCACAGAGCTAAATGAGAAGCAACTTTGGTATTCTGCACATTTGATTAATTGGCATCAAAAGGCAGCCTCACTAGTTCCCTAAGGAAGTGTGGTACCTTCACACATAATCAAGAGTGTGTTCTCTCCAAAGGGATTTTAAGGAGAATTACCTAGTGTTCAAAGCAGGGATCTGGGAGGTCAGAAGGGGGATCATTTTGAGGAATCATTTATTCTAGACTAAAATAATGGAGGTATGAGCACATCTTTTGCCTTCCTTTGAAAGTGAACTTTATATTGAAGTGGTATGATTTAGTGACTGCCCACTGCAAAAAAACTCACAGGGGTAACTAATCATAGTAAGAACAAAACAAATATTCCCAAGCCTTAATAGTTTTGCATGTTATAAGAATGAGAGGGAATACACTGAACTGGTAGTTTTATGGAAAAACGGAGATCCAGGAATTAGGAGACCCAGACTCAACTAAATGGGCCAAAGCATGACATCATTTTCCCAAGCTTCAGAGTGTTCAGCTGTAACTGTGAACAGTTAGACTGTGATCCAAAAGTCCCTTCAAATGCTAACTCCCCTGACATCCAGGTAATGTAAAAAATAGGTAATAATAATAACAACAGTAACAGCAGCTAATGCATAATGCTTACTCTGTGATAGGGAGAATTCTAAGTCCTTCATATATGTTGAGAGCTTGTTTGGAGGTTTTAGAATGGAAGCCCAGCTACTCATATATCCTTAACCTCAGACCGGTCCTCCTCTATTGGGAATGGTCATCCTCTTCCACTAGACGCACAGCTTAGGGAAGGATGCATATGGAGTGAAGGGAACACCCGCCTAGCCAGCCGGATCAGCCAAATCAACCCTGGCAATCAATGGGGTAACAGGTGTCACGGCTAGATCACTCTCACATCCCCTTTATATATATTGAAACACAACAATCCTATGAGATAGGTAATATTATTATTCATATTTTTTATGGTGAAGAAAATGAGGAAAGAGAGGTTAAATAACTTGCGAGACCACACAACTTCAGAACTGGTGGGTGCAGGATTTGAATGGAGACTGTGACTACTGCACTGTTTAAGAACTGTGTCCTTGTTCTTAAACACCTCGCTATACTGCCTGGTGCAGTATGAGTGTGTACGTGTGTAATACACGCTGTATTCTTTCCCTCTTTACTTAACTTACTGTTTCTCCCCTTTATTTTCTTTCTATTCACCTCTCACCACTAAGCATTTTGGGGTATTGTCCAGATTTTTTTCATTCGTTTGAATGAGGATATATTACTAATGAGAATGAGTTCCTCCGTTTCATCCCAGATGGACCCATAGGTAAGTCTAGAGAGCATTGTTCCCTAGCCATGGCCTGTCACATTGACCCTGCTTGGTGAAAGGTGGCATAGATAGGAGGTTATCACAGCTGGTGATAGAGCTCCTCAAAATTCTCATTGCTTTGATAATTGGTCAAAGATAGCATCTGTCTGGAGGGAGGTTAATGTTCTCTACCTTCTTTTATCAATCCTCCTCTGTTTTCTTTCATTTCAGATTAAACTAATTCATGATATTCAGTTGTGCAACAGAATCCAAGTAATAGCTCCCTGAAATTTTTTATTGTTAGGCCAAAGGGACTGAAAATACTTTTTCTTCATAATAGATGGTGAATTTACACATTGCCACTTATACCTCAAATGAATTCAGTTCAGCCCACACTACTAAGGGGCTAAGGCACATTTCTTACCACCAGTAGGAGATAAGAGGTGTATTAAATTTGTATCAATCACTGTTCAAGATACTTTAATATCTCATTAACTTAACACCACTAATTTAGAATTTAAGCTACTTTAATATCTCATTAATTTAACACCACTAATTTAGAATTTAAATAACTATGATATGAACTAGCCCAAACTTGAACATTTTATGATTTGTGAAGAATGGATTGCAAAATAAATTAATGGTATAAACACCATTCAGAGAAAATGTTTAATCCACTGGAAGACAAACTAGTTTTAACCCATTTCAGGTAATCATAAACTAATATTACAGTCTGCTGTTTAAATTAGTTATTCCTGAGCTTCTCTACAAGGCATCATTTTGCCTAAATAGGAGAAAAGGACAGCGTAGGAAACTGGCATTTCTAATTATATTGTCCAACCACAGAGTCTAATACTTTTATATATGACGTATCTCAAAAGAACCATTTAAAACTTCTTCAAATCCTTCTTCCTTAAAAAGAGGACATTGTTGGCCCGATTATAATAATCTTGCCTGCCATGTTGACCACACTAAACTGGATTAATCATTTTGGATTTATTTTGATAATTATGAATTTCTTAGCTGGGAAAAATTCAGAAATTTCTATTTAGTCTATCTAAACTAGAACACTAAAAATCTAATTTTTAAATGCCTTGTTCTCCAATGCTGGTCTGTAATTAGGTAGCTTTTAAAGTTTTCAAGTCCAGTATTTCTAATCCTGTGGGAAACTGTTTCTACTATTTCTAGAGGTATTGTGTATAAATAATCATAATGTCTAAAAAGAAACTCTAGTCTTTCAAAAGAATTGTGTTTTTTTCCCATTCACATAGTAGAGAGTAATAACAGCAGCTAATAATAACAGAATTATAGCAATATTAATAAGAACAGTATTAATAGGATGAAATGTGAGGGGATAGATAAGTTAATTTGCTTCACTAGTGTAATCTTTTTTACTGTCTATATGTATCCCATAAAATCATGTTGGATACCTTACATATACACAATAAAAACTATCTTTAAAAAAGAAAAAAAGAAATGTAGAGATAAACAACAAGTCAAACGATCCTCCCTGTAGCTTCTCACATCAGACAAGTAAGATGGTATGAACCACCTATTTTATAGATGGGGAAGCTGAAGACTTTAGAAGGTGACACATCAATGATACAAAGTTACAGAGTTACAGCTTTTCAGAGCCAGAAAATTGCGAAAAAAAAAAAAAAAGAGGGGGTCAAGAATTTGTATCTTGCCTGGAACTGTGTTCCTTTATCACTTTATTTTTAATAGCTAGAGAATGAAAATAAGAGCTATGAAAAACTGCCACTTTTTAAAAACATGGTGGCACATGGGAAGAACACTGGACTATGGGTTAGGCCACCTGGGTCCTATTCTCAGCCTTGTCATCTAATCACAAAAGCCCTGCTGGACTTTGTCTGTTTCATTTGAAAATGAAAAGATTGGATGAAATGAGATGCTGTCTCTTCTCTTATTGACACATTAGCAGATATTAATTTTTAAAAATCTAGTGCTTGTAAAGACATACACGGTAAAGTAAGTGTTGTAGTTCTAAGGCTGTTGGTTGGCTGGGAAAATTCTGGTAGAGCTCCTTTGGGTGCCTCCCACGCAGGGCATGCTGCTAAATCATTGCTGTGGGTATCAACGTGGTGCAGTAGATGAGCTCGGAGTGGCATGGCCAAAGTCAAAGAGGCAGAAGGTCTTTTTAACCTTAGCCTGATCCCATTAAGCTCACTGTAGTGTGACTTTGGCCACATAAAGCAAATGTATTGGCTCTGAGCCCATCAGGATTCTGAGGCTCATTCTCAACAAGCAGGCAAGCAGGTAGATTAATTATCTAAGGTAGATTTTGTTTTATGCGGTCTGTATTAGGGATCTATATAGTCCAGGATGGGCCATGTGATGCAAGAATGCTAAAATGCACATCTGGAGCTCTGTGGAACTGATTTCACTTCAGTTGGTGATCATGGAAAGACCCTGAGCTGAGAGTCTGAAGACTTAAGCTCCCGTCCTAAACAGGCAGGTCACCTTGGGAAAGTCATTTTGCATCTTGGGACCTATTTTCTCCTCTCTAAAATGAGGGTTCTCAATGGATAATTTCTAAGTTCTCTCCTAGTTCTAGCACTGTGAGATTCTGTGTAATATTAGAACTGTATGAGACAGACCATCTGGTTTCTTAAGGTTCAAACTACATTCTAGAGACAAATCAAGCAATTTAAAATACACACACACACACACACACACACACACACACACACACACAACCTTGATGGGACTTCCAGGGGATTTGAGTCTCATGGGCAGAACTTCTGCATTTGGCTGCCACTTGAAGCAAGGCTTTTTGACTGTGTACTTGAGGATGACATGTTTGGAGAGAAATAGAATAGCTATGGCATCTCTTAATTTTAAGTGTAATTTAATCCTTTACCCAGGATTCACACATGACAGTCTTGAGGTTCTAATTAATAGTAAAAATTGACAAAATACAGCCAGATCGAAAGGTAGTTGGATATTTTCAGGTCTTATGGAAAGTTAAATTGATTAATATAGCCATTTGATCTAGTTTAGCCTCCATGTATGGAAGCCAATCTCCATTTTTCAGATGTATTTCATTGATAATTGAGTCTTATTAAAATGTAGTTATCACACTTATTCACTGAGGTTTAAAATCAAGCAACTTTCTTGCCTTTAGATACTCAAATTATGCTAATATATTCTTTTTCTGAATTTTTCCTATGAAATAACCTTATATTGGTATCATATTTTATATAGTTTTCCTACCCACTCTTTCATTTGATCATCACAACAGACTTCTCTGATAAGCTGGAGGTAAAATGATGTCTTCATTTTAGAGAAGAATAACTGAGATTCAGGTGCCAAGATCACATGTCTAGAAGTGACCACACCCCCAACTATTTTTTCACACTATTCATTACCAATGAATGGATGGGTTTGTTCTGCTATTCAAAGGGCATCTTGCTCAAGGCTGGTGTATATTTGCAAACTCCTCACTAATGGCTAAATGTTCTCACACCACAAGAAATTACTCATAAAAACACAGTGTGAATGTGAATGATTAATCTATATGCTGCTGACAGATATGAATAATGAAAGGATACTTTGGAGAAGAATATTTTGTATATTGTCATAAAATTTTACTAATGTTTTTGATAAGTGTAAAATATGTGAGGAGTGCTTAAGTAGATAAAATGAACTTACAGCTGGAAGAGGAGGAGCACCCCAGAAAGAGAACAGTTTCTAAGGAAAATCAGAAGTTTCTGGAACAGGAATAGCCAGAGAAATTTACAGACCAATTACATTTCCCATGAGTGTGATTTATTTTCTGCAAGTTCAAATTTCTCAACTTATACACCCAGTTCAATGCTGTCCCCTTCAAAGAAGTCATCTTGAGAGGCTATATAGTTATTCCATTGATGCTGCTTATTAATTGAGTTATTTTTGGAACTCCTCTTTTATAATTGCCTTCTGAAATAGATACTTTCGTTTAAATATTCTTAATGGTGTTTTAGATAAAGGCAGAATTATTCAGCACAGTGTCTGATGAAAAGGTGGATGCTTAAGCCAGATCATTGATTTCCCTCCCATTCTTCTTCTTCCCTACCCCTCTCTCCTCCATCTCTCTCTTCTTTCCTCCCACTTTTCCTCTCTTTCTTTCCTTCCTCTTTCCTTTTCTTTCTTCTTTTTTCCTTCTTTCCTTCCTCCTTTCAAAATAGATGAGACCAAATTGTTTTACATGTCTCATAAACTTTATTTGAAGACTCCAGAAATTCTTCAGTGTCTTTGTAGTAAGAATATATTTTCAAGTATATTATATTCACGGTTACATTCTAGTTTGTTGGTTTAAAATAACTTGTCTTGTGCTTTTGTAATTATACTCTCTGCAATGAATTCTTCAGGGCTTTTGGTTGGAGTGTTAGAGTCATTGCAAACTATAGGAGACCTGAATATTACCTTCACACTAATGATGGGCTTGGGTGAGCAGCTCTGGGCTGAAGGCTGAGGAGCAGGGCAAGGAGTGGAGCACACTGAGCACTGAGTTGTGTTGGGGATGCAACATGTCACTGAGTGGAGGTGTCTGGAGAGAGCAGCCAAGATGGAATGGTAGAAAACATGAAGCCATGGCATATGAGGAATATGTAAAGGACTTGGGATGCTAACCCTGATGTTGTATATGACAATCAGGCTGGTGTCAGGAAAGGACATGGAACTAGAGATATTGCTTAAAATGTTACTTCTGCTCCCAATTAGCTGTGTAACTGTCATACTGGACCCTTATTGACTCCAATAGCGATGGCACCATATCTGAAATGCCTAAGAACAGACCCAGAGACAATGAATGAGACATAGGATTTACTGGGGGAACTTACATAGAAGGACAATCCAGTGGTGGTGGGCTGGACAGGAGAACTGCTACCATTTGTAAAATGCATGTAGTTTATATAGCATTTTCACTTAGCAACGTTCACCTAAACGTTCATTTAACCCAAAACAAAGGACTTTGATCCCCTGTATGGCCTGCATACTAAGAGATGAACTGGGGGTTTAGATGTCCTTCATAGATAAAAAGTAAATCTCTGGGTTGACTATTTCCAGATTTCTTAGCTTAGGACTCCGAACATACACTTTTCTGAGAAAAATAATTTAACCTCCTTGTGTTTGTTTTTTAATCCATCAAGTTAAAATTTTAGAACTAAAAGAGTTTAATGGTTATTTAAAGAGTAAAATTGATTTCATAAGGGATGTATGATAAACGTCTTTAAATACTTGAGAAACTCTCATGTAGAAGAAGGATTAGACTAAGACTGTAGAATCTCTAAAAAGGAAACAGGTATCAAAGGGTTGCAGGGGAGAAGGTTTCAGCTTTAAGTAAGAAAGAACTAAGTAGCCAACACTGAGATGGCTACCTTGAGCCCGGAAGGTGCCATGAAAAGTTCCCCATCAGTGAAAGAATTCAAGAAGAGCTGAGAAGACCAATTTTATGATATAGAAGGGAAGCATAAATTGTAAGAAGTGGTAGGCTAGTTGATTATGAAAGTCTCTTTCAGTTCTAGGGATTCTGGGAATCGCTACTCCTTTGAGGTCTTCTGCATTCTTGATTCCATTTGTGAAGCTACACAAGATCAGGGAATGACAAGCTTAAACATCCCAGGTAGTTCTGGAAGTGAGAAGTGATTCATGAGGATTTGGTTCATGCTGCATAAGCATCATTAGAATCACCAGAAGGATGTGCATCCTAGCAACCTTGTTGTTTAACCTAACATTACCTGGAAGAATCAAAGAAGACCTCCCAGTTTCAATGAATGAAAGGAGTTAAAAAAAAAAAGAGTTTTTAAGCTGCCTCCTTTAGCATCCTCACTACAATTACAACATATCCCTTTTGCTTCTTAGCAGGGACATGTCTCACAAGCAACATCAGGCCCAAGGCTCCAGAGTAACATGTCATGTGAACACAGAGCTAATCATTATTGATTCCTTGGTCCATTATGGTAAAAAGACATTAATTACCATCAGTGCAGTTGCACTAATGCAGTTGTAATGAGCATGCCTTTGGGAATTCCCAATGAAGGGACTGCTCATCAGATGACAGCAGCCAGAGGGGAAAAGGGTGGGCTAAGGTGAAGGTGTCCAGGAGGAAGACAGTTTCATTGGTCTGACTCTAGTTACCTCCAGTTTCCGCTAATCTATGCACAAGTCACCAGAGCACTCTGTGAAATGCCTCTCCCACCTTTTCCCATTCCTTAGTATTTTCTGTTCCCTATACACAGTGTAATAGCCCTGGTTTCCAGATGCATCCTGTCATATCAGATCCTTGCTTACTGTACTCATCTCACAACTCTTAGAAGTACGGGCAAGAGCTTAGCAAGAGTTAAAGAGTATGTACATATCTCTGGGATAGAGGGAGACCCTAATCTGGGATAGAGGGAGACCTTTCTTAGCAGAAAGTTGTCTTGGTACACTCTTACTTTCATTTCTTGTCTCTACCATCTCCAACCTTTAATCCATCTTTGTTTTTCAATAGCAATTGTTAGCACTTAATGAGACTCTACCTGTCTCTTATACACATCTAGATGTATGTTGTATATGACAATCAGGCTGGTGTCAGGAAAGGACATGGAACTGGAGATATTGCTTAAAATGTTACTTCTGCTCCCAATTAGCTGTGTAAC
>NW_012104599.1:24736-89414 GCF_000951045.1 Mandrillus leucophaeus
CTTAGCAAGAGTTAAAGAGTATGTACATATCTCTGGGATAGAGGGAGACCCTAATCTGGGATAGAGGGAGACCTTTCTTAGCAGAAAGTTGTCTTGGTACACTCTTACTTTCATTTCTTGTCTCTACCATCTCCAACCTTTAATCCATCTTTGTTTTTCAATAGCAATTGTTAGCACTTAATGAGACTCTACTATGCAGCAGGCCACATGGTAAGTGGTTAACCTAAGTTATCCCATTTAAGCCTTACAAACCTAATGAAGTAGGTCCCTTTATTATACTAGTTTTTGCCAAAAGGGAAAAACGCTGAGGCTCAGAAAGGCTGAGTAATTTGCTCAATGTCATACCTATAGAGTGAACTTCAACCAAACACCTTTTTAAACATTTTTATTTTTAATTTTAAGTTCTGGGTACATGTGCAGGATATGCAGGTTCACTTCATAGGTAAACTTGTGCCATAGTGATTTGCTGCACTTATCAACCCATCACCTAAATATTAAGCCCATCATACATTCGCTGTTTTTCCTGATGCTCTCCCTCTCCCCGTCTCCCTGCCTACAGACCCCAGTGCGTCTTGTTCCCCTCCCTGTATCTATGCGTTCACATTGTTCAGCTCCCACTTGTAAGTAAGAACATGCAGTGACCAAACATCTTTTATTTAAAATTTTTATATTACTTTTTCATATGATTCCTACTCTGTGAAAATTTGGATGACTCTATTGCATAATCAAATGGGAGTTCAAGGTATACCAAGTTTGGTAATGGTATCTGTATTTCTATTTACTGGTCTGTCTTTAGCCAGCTTTCTCTCTATATACCTAACTGCCTTCTTCGTGGTATATCCTCTTCATACTTTTAATCTTTGTTTTATTTCATCTTTACAGGTATCTGATCAACGTCACTTTTGAGGGGAGGAATCTGTCCTTCAGTGAAGATGGTTACCAGATGCACCCAAAACTGGTGATAATTCTTCTGAACAAGGAGAGGAAGTGGGAAAGGGTAGGACATGTCTTTGACAATTCTTGAGCAAAGTAGAGTAGAGATGTGAAATTTTGCAACACATGGAAGGAAAGTAGTCCTTTGGTTTTTGTCCCTAGACCTGTGGAGCAAAGGATCAATACCTTGATACACAGGAGAAGCCATTTCTCAAACTTGCATGTTCATTTACTTGCTGTTTTGGTTAATCAAGAGATTGTTTTCTTTATGTATTTCCATTTATTATTGATAATTGCATTGCTGTCTGAATCATGACTTTGTTTTCGTGGGAGAGTATGTGTGTACAATATAACATAATTTGGTGACGAAACTGAATTAGTGGTATAGTTCAGGAGTTGTGTCCTAGAGAGCATCTGGGAAGCTTGTAAAGATGAAAATATGAGAAGAAAGGTTTAGACTTACTGTGATTGAAGGATTCCCATGCAAGGCTCTGCTCAGAATTTCTCCCACTGACAGTTGATAACAGTGTTTGGAATTCTACCATCAGAAATAAATTTCTGTGGGCACCAGACTGTCTAGGTCCAATTCCCAGCTCTATTTAGGATCTTAGATAAATCTCTTCACTAATCAGTGCCTCAGTTTTCTCATCCATAGAAGGGAAATAATAATAGTACCAACGGGTATAAGGATTAAGTATACGTAAAGTATTTAGAAAGGTGTCTGGTGCATAGTAAGCACTCAGTTAGTATTACAATTTGTATTATTCCAGATTCCCAGTTGAATACAAATATTCCTGAGAGTAATGTCATTGCTGATTTTTCTCCAAATATATTCTGCAGTACTCTTGTCTCTCAAGACATTTTGCTGAAAATAGTTTTACAGATACATAAGTTGGGAGATGCTAACTACTGTTTCTGACTCTAGGAGAGTCTTAGAACATACCAACCCTTGAAAGTTCAGAGGTGTCTTATAGCAAAGAAATACCTTAACTTTTATTTAGAATGGAATTTCTCGAAATTATTCTACCCCAAGACCCCTTTGTTCATGATATTCATATTCTGTGAAAGCATGTTGGAAAACTAAGACAACTTCCACAGATTCCATGGGCCAATTGGCTGAGAATGTGCTTCAAAATGTTAGCATAGTTCTGCCTAGAATGGAAATCCAGCTATATATTTCTAGAGAGAGTTACCAGAAAATGAGGCCAGAGATAAACTTCTTGAAATTCACAACCTCATCACAGAGAGCCCTGGACAGCTAGTTATGTGAATGTGTGAACGCTCACCCAAGAAACGAGGCATGTGTGGCTCAGGCAGGAGAATCCAGGATCTAATTCTTCAAGTTGGAAGACCTCTATCTATCATGCATTTTCTCTTACCAGATAGGGCACAATTATAAGGCTTAAATTACGCCAGCTTTTTATTTAATCTTATTATTTTGAGACAGGGTCTCATTCTGTCACTCAGACTAGTATGCAGTGGTGCTGTCATAGCTCACGCAACCTCAAAATCCTGAGCTCAACCTGTCCTCCCCCATCAGCCTCCCAAGTAGCTGGGACTACAGGTGTGCACCACCATGCCTGGCCAACTTTCAAATTTTTGGTAGAAATGAGGTCTCACTATGTTGCCCAGGCTGGTCTTGAACTTCTGGCTGCAAGTGATCCTTCTGCCTCAGCCTCCCAAAGTGCTGGAATTAGAGGTGCGTGCCACTGCGCCTGGCCTGCCTGATGTTCTTGATTAAAGTTGCCCTCCCTCCACCGAGTTATCATTTGTTCAGAAATGGATGTTCCCTGGGCTTCTGCTTTTCACTCCAATCAAGCTGCTTTCACTGCTGCTGTAGAGACGTCATAATTTAAGAAATGTTCTGGGCTCCTCATGTATAACAGGCACTTCTGTCTGTCTCCAGAAGAGGAGTTATTAATAACTGAGGCTTCATAGGTAGCTCATAAGATGTACAGAGGGGGCAGCTTTTTTTTGCAGTAGGCTCACAATGACTGTCTCAAGCAGGAGGAGACATCTCACAACTGCCTTTTCTTAAAGAGACACCACTCACCATCAGGTCATACTGACTCCTCTTCTTGAGTCCAGAATCTGAGGCCTGTGCCCCTCAGCCCTTTCTAGAACTAGACCCTCCTTCCTAGGGTTTGGATCCCTTCCCTCACCAATTCTACTTTTATTCTAGCTCTTGAATTTATTCTTTACTTTATATATGATCCAGGAACTATGTGATAATTTTTTAAATGGGCCTCCTTGTCCCTGGCATCTGCCCTTACCCCTTCAGAGTAGTCCAAAATATGGCTGCCGGAATAAGCTTCCTGAAGCACAACTCTGACTGTGATGTTCTTACTCTGCCCAAAGCCCACTTGAGCCTTCTATGGTTTATGGATTGGGGCTAGACTTGATCTGTTCTTGCATTCAAGGCTCTAGTCTCCCTTCCAAGCCTTTGTTCTCCTCCTCATGATTTCCTGTCTCACAATTAAGCTACCCTGGGCTTCTTCCTCTTCTGAGAATGTGCCTTTGTAGGTCCTGTCCCCTGTACATGTCATGATATTTCTTCCTAGAATGAATTATCCAATTATATAATCATAACCATCCTTTGATACCCAATTAAAATATTGCAGCTTCCTTTCCTCATCTTTGACTGAGATAAAATCTCACACTCCCTTGTCCCCTGTTGATTTTGTCCATACATCTGAGGTAGCACCCATCACATCTGCCTCTTGTTCGAGTTGTCCATATGCACAGTTCCAAAGGGCAGAGGCTGTGTCTTTAGCTCAATTGTGTCCTCACAACAACCTGTAAGAGCATATTTCATAGAGCAGTTCAATAAGTATTTGTAGCATGTATGAAAATCATTACATAATAAAAGAATCCCAAAATCTACCATTAAGAATCCAAGTTTATGTTATTGCCCTTGATATGGTAGCTGTTGTTTCGTGGGGAAGGGGAGGAGAAAATCTTTGTGTAGATTGAATTTTTGTAGATCATACTTTACATGTACTAAAGGAAGTTGCTATTTAAAGAAATTCTGTGGTTAATCTTTTTGTAAGGCATTTTGAGAGGGGTTGAGAGAATAGAATGTTTTCATCTCAACTCAATTAAACCAGGGAACACGTTGGAAGATAGATGTATAGTGTTCATTGAGGTCATAGAGCCATGTAGCTCCCCGACTTGAAGGATCCTATTAGGGCTCACTTGTGGGCAGGGAGGATGGCAGGTATGGCTCCAGGGAATGGCAGGGTTGTGGTGAGATTACATCATGGAAAGTTGTGTTGGTCCTTCCACTGTTATCCTCGTCCCCAGGATATCATCCTCAAGATGCCTAATGCTGCTTCAGATGGTCCCCTTGGTCCAGAGAGGATTTAGTGTCAGTGGACTCCAGAAAGGCAGGCACCAGGGTGAAGGTTCTACAGGGAGGAGCTGAACACTGGACAGATAAGCAGGGGAGGAATGTGGGTTTGTGGAAGAAATATGGGCTAGATAGGTCTCTCAGACACTGGTCAGGCCACCAACTAGCTATGGGACCTGCTTTTTCCACTTTTCTACATTTTTATTTCCTCATCTCTAAAATGATGGCATTGGACTAAGAAGACTTCTTGGGTCCTTTCTAGTGCTAACTTCTGGGACTGAAAAATCTCCTTGTAAATAAACAGCAGATTGGGATAGAAATTGGGTGAGGGAATGGAACACACAGGAACCTGAGCTTGTTTTGAAGGGCATAGCTCCTAGGGCATATTTGTCATTCCTGTCATTTAAGTAAATATTTCCCCAGAAAGGCCCTCCTAATGACCCGTGATGAGGTAGTCACCCAGTCACGCTGCCTAACAGTAGGTTTTAATTTTCCTCAATACACTCATTATCTGGCGTTCTGCTTACTTGCTTGCTTGTTTGTTTATTGCCTGCCTCTTCACACCAGGATGGATGCTTCCTGGGGGCAAGGACCTTGCTCACCTCTGTAATTCTGACCCTTCAGAAGAGTGCTTGCCTCCAGTGTCTGAACCACTCAAAAGATAATTGCTAAATAAATGAAGAATCCATATGCTTAGGAGAACTAGAATATTGACAAGCCATTTCACTTCTACCCCGAAAATCCCCCACTTAGACATAGAAGTTTACTGGAGACAGTACGGGAACAGGTAACTTCCCCACCTCTGGAGTGAGCACCCCAGTGCCAGGGAAGGACTTGGGGGAATCATCAGGGAGGCTCAACTCCCAGTGGAGTGATACATGCGTGACTGGCTTTTAACAAGGCATCTCGGGTCAAGGAAGATTAAGTTGTTGGTGTGAACCATGTGATAGGACTTCCAATGTTCCTTTAGTTTCCTAAAAGTAGTCCCAATGCTACAGTCTTACACATTTTGTTCCCTTGGGAAGACTTGAAGTCAACACAACATAGTCTATGGTTTTGGAAAGCAGAACTGAGTTCAGTTCTCCATGTTGCCATTTATCAGTTAGTGACGGATACTACCTGAGTTTGGAACATAGGGTTTTACATAAGGCTGTTGTAAATATTCAAAGAGGTTTTATAGTCAAACACCAGTGAATAGTCACTGAAACAGTCAGTATCCAACAAATGTCAATTGGTAGTCAATACCCTTCTTGTGTAATTTTTTAAGGTAATATTTGCACATGGTAAAAAAACAAATGGCACAAAAGAGTACCCAGTAAAAAGAAAGTCCTCTTCTCATCTATGACCCTTTGCTTCCCTCTCCAGAGCAATGCTGTTTCCAGTCCCTGGAATCCTCCCCAGAGCAATTGTTGTTGCCAAAAATACTCCAGACATTTACAGATTTGATATATTTACCCAACTACTTTAATAAAAAATGAACAGTATCTGCTCTTGTGAACCTTTAATGGGATCCTTTGTAAGGAACCTCTAGAAGGCTTAGGGGGTTAGAATAGTAAAGAGATCTCTGGATCAGAATTTGATTCACAGAAAGCCAAGAACATCTCTCTGGTACGTAGGAATGTGGAGAAGGACATGTAAAAAGAAATATTTTACACACACACATGCATGCAGACATAGCGTGGTGAGTTGGAAAGGGTAGACAATGGTGAAAAAAAAATCGTTGTGTGCAGACTGGGCTCATTTGTGAGGCTCCTAAGTGGGGGACAGCTGCATAAACTTGCTTTAAAAATAGTCTGGCACAGAGATGCAGTTCCAACAAGCTTTAAGGCTTCTGTCTCTATCAGAGTCTCTCATGATTTGCTTCATTGCTACTGCTCTCTGCTTCCATTTAATAGTTCCTAAAATGGGGATAATAAAAATGAAATGCAGTGGGGGTGTGCTCTGAGTAATGACATCAAGAAATGATGATGGTGCATTTTTAGGCTGTAAGATGTAAACAGACCTTAAAGGGACTGTCTGGGTCAGAATTAAAGGAGAATATGTAAGATTTGCATCTCTGCTTATCTTTTCCAGAAAGAGACAAGAGGGTGTTTTATAAGCCCACTCCCTCTTCCCTGCCTTCACCTACCAGAAACCCCCCCTCCTTATGTATATTAAAAACATTTTCAGTTTGTGTGAATCATTCTGTGGACTCCCCAAACCTGTTTCCATCTATGGCTTTCAACACTGAGATGTCACAGCCACATCCACCAGTAAAGCAGAGACTAGAAATGGAAGTGCTTGGCACACAGTGTTGGACCCATGATAGTACTCAGGAATTAATGGATGGATCAATGGGAGGGAAGGAGAGCAACCAAACTGAGGAAAGGGAGACTCCCCCCCGAAGAACTGAAGCAACAACAACATAGTAAGACAAAATGCTCTGCCAGTATCTGCATCCTGGAATAAATAAGACAGGCTAAGGTGTGTCTGTGTCTCTGGTGACCGACCTCTTGTCCAGGAGGTAGCACCAACTCCAGGGTGTGGGGGCTCTGTGATCCTAGCCCCTAAGGACTATGGTGATCTTAGTCCACAGTAATCAAATCAGTGTTTATACAATAGAGGTCAATCACTACCTCTATTGATGTTACTTGAAAGCTTTTGACTGACAAAATAAAACAGTCCCTCCATCCCCCCCCGCTCATGCACATTCACTCACTCAGAACAAACTGGCAGGAACCACATCTGTGTGCCTCTCCACTATACCTCTGTGCCTAGCATAGTGTGAGACATCACTGAGCAGGCCAGTAAATGCGGTGTTGGTGACTGCCTGGGTACAGTTGGACAGACTGTGTTCTACCTCCCAGCCTCAGAGGAGAGGCTAGGAGACACTCATGCTCTCTCCAGGCTCTACAGAGGGCATCTAAGGGGGTGAAACAGGAGCTCCTCATGGCAAGGGTGTTTGTTCAGGATCTCCTGATATCACCATTTGACAACATGCTATTTTTACTGACTTTGAACTGAGTACTAATACGCATCATTAGATTAAGGGATTAGAAGACAGGATCTATGGAGAAAGGCTATGGGAATTGGGGTTATTAAGGGAAAGAAAAAAAAGGCAATGAGGTGATGACTTATTCTCTTTAAATGTATGAAGAATTATTGTAGCAAGTGTGGAGATCAGCTCTTCACTTTCTCCTCTGAGACAGAACCAGAGTGAGTGGGCTTAAGATCAAGCAGAGAGGGTTTATATTAGCTATAGGGAGAATTCCTTAATACAGAAGTGTTGAGTACTGGAACTGTTAACAATATCAGGGGATGACTTTGAAAGTCCTCAAAATTGCATATGTCCTTGTCTCTCTGTAATGTACAGTCCTGTGCAAGCAACAATGCATGAACTAAATGGCTTATCCTCCCTATCTCCCCACCTCCCCTCCCTCCCCTCCCCACCTCCTTCCCCTCCCTTCTTTTTTCCTTCCCCTTCTTTCTCTTTCCTTCTCCTTCTTCATTCCTTCTTTCCTTCTCACACATAACTATGAGCCAAGGGCTCATACCTACCATGAGCCAAGGGCTGCCCCCACAAATTTGTATCGTAGCTTTCCTGGTGGCTTGGAAAAACAAACCAAGTACATTGCAATAAAAAAGGTGCTTGTTGTGACATTTAACATTTCTATAAACTAAGGTGATTTTTAAATCTTACTATTTGATACAGTCTAACATTGGGTTGATGTTTCACGTTGCTTAGTAAGTAAAGACTCCGCTAATGTGTATTTTACTTATGACGATGACACGGGGCCACTGGATTACATATTTTGTTGTGTTTTTATGAGGTGTGATTAGTGCAGACCCTCACATCCAGAAGTTTCCTTGTTCACTGAGCTCCAAGAGCCCTGGCCCATCCTGTTTGCCTACACCATTCTCCAGGGTTCCAGAAAGAGATTATAGGGGGCAGTCATGGAGAGGAGAAGGTAGAGGTATGCTGTTAATCCCTAAAGTCTCAACACTGCTGTAGGCTCAGTCCACAATGTCAAGCTGCTACTCCCATGCACATTCATGAAATAATTCAAAGAGAAGACCGGGAGGTATTGAGGGAATAGACTGGAATGTCATTTCAGAAAGGCTGGTTGTCTTCCAGTTCTTGTCATCAGTCACTGAATGAAAAGGATAAAAGAACAAGACAACCTTGGTTGACTGTACTTTTGAAACCTGTACATGCTGATGGAGAGAGAAAGCAGAACTGAACTCAGAGACTGAAGAAGTGCTGGCCTAACCTTGGCTTAAGGAAAAACAGTGAAAAGGAAAGTGTCCCCAAAGCCAAAAGATAGCTTTCATCCATCTCATTTAAATGTTATTGAGATTTTTATTTCATGACAGTTACCTGTGGTTGGTCCCTGAGTCCTCTAAACTATTTGTTCTAATTTTTATGTTATAATGTTTTTCCAGTACTGATGTTGAAGAAGAAAGAGTGGTAGAGAGATGAGAAAATTCTATGTTTATATCGAATTTAAAAACAACATTTACGATTTTCTTATTATGTAGGTAATTAATGTTTATTAAAGACATTTAAGGGGATAAAATACAATTTACCCATATCTGCACCTACAAAGAATTAGCAGTTATATTTTAAAATTTCTTTCCAGTGCTTTTTTTCTGTGCATTCTGTGTGTACACTATAATACAACACAGGATAATACAACAGAATTGGGATCTTAATGTATGGATAATTTGCAATCTACTTTTTTCTCTTCCTAGGATATTGTGGACATGTTCCCTTTTTATTAAATGTTTTTCAAAAGCATGAAACTTAATGCTTAATATTACACTGGAAGAATATGACATGCTTCTTCAAACTGGTTCCCTATGATTAGACATTCATATGCATGTTAAATAGAAACTCTGGTTCTCATATGAAAATAATTTCAGAGTTGGTGGTCTAACTTTGATGCCATAAGATTGCTTTTTAAGGTGAGAAGATTTGGCCCCTTTGTTTCTTATCCAATGTCCCCTAAATGTTAAAAATGAAAACCCTTAATTTGGGAATTGGTTGGTTTATGTCGATTCAGCAACAACCAGGGGAAACATGCGGTCTGGTGGAAGGCTCTCCTTTATTTTGGGTCTGCTAGGAGTCCCAGAGGGTTTTCTCTTTTTGATCATCTCATACAGTGCACTGCCGTCTGACTTTGCTGAGATGTGTATTTCTTATCTCTGGTGGTGATATCACAGAGAATGGGGTTGTCCATGTGTTCCATGTCCATCTGCATTTTTCATCATATTTGTTTCATTTTCTTGAAAGTTGAAGGCTTGTAAAATTCAGGCTCACGTTCCAAGGAGTCATATGACTCCTGCTCTGTATGAGACCCTTTCCAGTGCTGTTTCTATTCTCTGGTTCACACATGACCCAGAAGGGAGAGAGCAATGCCCTTCTTTCACCAGTAGGGATAGAACATGCCTCACTTGCTGTTATAGCAGTATACTATAAAAATACATTGACATATTTTTCGCCAAACCAGCTACTTTGTGCCTACATTAATAGCATATTGACTTTAGCTAAGACTTGAAGTTTGGCATTAAAGTTATAATATCTGATTGTCCTTCATATGCAAGCATGCCTTTATTGATGTAGCACCCGAAGATCTTATGCAGTGAGTTTTTCCTACAGTGATGATGGATTTGTTCCAGTCATGCACAGTCTCTCTCTCCACAATACCTATTTATGAGAGCTGGCCAGAAACAGGGTAGAAATAATTCATGTATACAGGAAGAGAAGCTCTGACCTTGGCATGTTAACTCTGCCAAGCAGCCTGTGGTACAAACATTTTAAAGGAAGTATTGGCCAACAAAAAAAATAATAAAATTTTAAAATAATAAAAGCTATTAATAAAAGCCATGAACATAAATTTCCCACAGCAGCCATAGCATTCAGATTGTTCAGGGTGATTTTATAATTTTCTCTATTAGGGTTATTTCTGCTCATAATTTGGTGAACCTTTTAGTTTATTCTGACAGCGATGTCTTAAGGTGGTTTGCTTAGGAGCTTTCCTACTTTCCTTCCACCCTCCCTCTCTGTCCTGCGGCCAGGTGTCCTTCACTGTCATATAGGTGGTCCATTGCTGGTTTTACAGGCGTTCCAGGTCTTAGTTCTGTCAGCTAACTGTCCTGAAGGTTTAAACTTAAAGCAAATCTGTGCCAGGGGAATGGTGAGAAAGAAAGTATGACCATAGAAGGCAGTCATTGGGGAGGGAGTGATAGACCTCGAGGGGAAAGAAGTCTATGCCCTGTTCTCCAGGTGCACATCACATTCCTGCTCACACCAAACTTGTGGTGGGTGCCTTTCCATGTTTTTCTAGCCCAAGCGTTTGCTGTCAGATATCTTCTGAGGTCATCATCTTTGGCTCTTCCTGAAATAATATGTACTAGTTTTTCTTCATCCATCCCATAGGAAAGGAAGTTTGCTGGCAAAGGAACATAATATTCCCTTTGAGGTAAAATTTGTAGTGGATATTTAAGGCACCTCAGCATTCTCTTTCTAGAAAAGTGAACACAAAATTCCATTTTCCCTATAGTGTCTGAGAAACACATATAAATGATCAGACAGTCTAGCCTGGAATTAAGGGACATTAGGAAGATTTGGCCATGAATACATCTGACTTTTATGTAACACTTTATTAGCAATGCTATTAATGGACAAATTTAGCATATATGATCCCATTTTGATTCCTATTAAAATGTTGAGAAATACTTGTACATGTAAGTAAATTGAGGATCAGAGAGGTCACATGATTTTCCCAAAGTCACACAGCTAAGGAGTGGCAGAGCTGGGTGTAGACATTTACGTCCAGCTCCATTTGTGTCCAGTGTGCTTTTTGCCTCAACACATGGAATATAAGAGTACAACTAGACTAATGGGATCCAAATGTAGCAATGTCAATGGGGATAAATTCATAGACGAGAGGACAAGTCACACTATGGAAACATGCAGACCCTGCTACTTGAGTTTTAAAACTACGTGTTAAGAAATGGTCCAGCATCTGGTGTGGAGCTGGAGGTGTGGAGGCTGGTTAGCCCAGACTGTGACTGGCTATTTCAGTGTAACATTTTTCTGTGATTAGCAAAAATAGAAGGCAGAAAGGAAGGAAAGGAGAGAGGGAAAGAAAGATAAAGGGGGGAGAAAGCTTTCTTGTATCTTTCTATACTTATAATTCCTAACTGTTATCACACACACACACACACACACACACACACACACACACACACCCTCTCTCTTCAGTTAGGAACACAGAACCTATCTCCTCAAACTGTGAGGAAAGAACACGTTTCTTTGAATTACAAAAGCCATAACGACCTGCAGAAGCAGCTGTCTAGGTCCTCATTGCATGGAAGGGATTTTCGAGGAAACAGTCAGCTTCTGAATTAAAAGCTCTTGTAAAATCTACCATCATGGCAGTGTCACTGTATCCCTGCAGCCCCATTGATCAGACATCTGTTGGAGGTGCAGAGAAATGTCAAAACACTGAGGGGAATTTAAAATAGCTGACCTACAAAAACAGCTCTTAAATCTTAGTAGGACAGTGACATGAAAATTTAACTGCTTTATTTGAAACACAAGCAACCAAATATTTTATGAACTCAACTAGCTAAGGGAGAGGAGTTTTGAGATCTTACATAAAATAAGATAAATTAAACTTGATTAAGTTAAAAATACATGTATAAGAAAGAAAAAGTAGGAACAAAATTCAACAATAAGAACATTGATCTTCAAATTCATCATTGCTATGTCAGTGTTTCCTCATGTGGCTGTGAATTTCAACTATAGTATATGAGTTAACTCAGGAGAGATGAGTATTTTTTGTTTAAATAATGATCTATTTTTAGAGTTATCTTCTACTTTTGGCAAGTGGCACAACTTAACGTTTATCGTAATGATATGAAATTTTTTAATACATATATTCTTGAAGATTATTTCAAAAATTAGTATAGGTGGTGTACAGATATGGCAAAATTGTTACAGTACTACTTGAATGAATGAAATTTGGGAAACATTTCCACAGGGCAAAATGTTCTTCTCCCCCACCCCAGCCCCAAAATCATGGTGTTTGAGGTTGACCCACCTTCCCTTCCCTTTCCCTCCTCACCTCTCTGCATTCAGCCTCCATGCCCCATAATTGCAACTAACTATTCTCCAACACCTCTTGTGCTTTTATGCCTTAAGCCCTGGCTTATGCTTTTCTCTTGACCTTGGATTCTTGAACTTGTCTTTTGACACACAGTTTAAAAACCAAGAGGCACCATATTTTGGTTACCTCTGCCCAGTGCAGTGATTAATCCAAATAAATTTAAATAGATGTCGTTCCCCTTTTCTGTGCCTTTGTTTCTTCATCTGTAAAACGGGGATTATAATAGCACCTACCTCAAACTGTAAAGTTTTAATTTTGTTAAAACTAAAATTACAATTCATGTAAAATTCTCAGCACAATATCTGACATGTAGCAAGTGTACTCCCATGTTCACTATCATTTTACTTGAACACGTTTTGAACCAATGATAATACAAATAAAATTAGATTCTAGAAAACAGGAAAATGGAAAAATTGACCATACTTAACTACACAAAGACACACACAAACTACTTGGGTTTTGGTGTTAGTCACTAACAGGAAGAAACTAGAAAACAGTGTATAAATGTTTGATGTTATAAATTGGAAATGAGCAAGTTTTTGCCTTCA
The DNA here is from genome assembly GCF_000951045.1 of Mandrillus leucophaeus. Lineage (NCBI taxonomy): Eukaryota > Metazoa > Chordata > Mammalia > Primates > Cercopithecidae > Mandrillus > Mandrillus leucophaeus. Next base: position 37,720 of record NW_012104599.1, read on the forward strand.
TTCTAAAATGCCTTTTTGCACAGAGATTTTTAAAACGTGAGTCTTAATTAATAATAAAATACTGACAAAGTCTACAGCATAGCACAGCAGCTCATGCTGGGCCTGTCACTCAGAAATCAGGCGACTAGAAACCCCTCAGTTTTGATTTAGCGCATTGTAGATTCTCAGTAACCATTAAATTACAACCAAAACACATTAAGCAATAATCACAGTTTATGAAACCTTGTAGTGTGTCCTTGTGCTATTTGATCTACTCGGGTTTTGTTTCACTGTAATAAACCACCACGTTGTGGTTGATCTTAAAGAATTGCCAATTTTCCCTTTATGTCTTCCTCATTCTGAAGCAGATAGATTGGCTCATAACCATTAAAAAAATTCCTTCCACAAGGGAAAGTGGTTTAATGTCAAAAGACATGCCCATAGTCATGGTTAGTCATGGTTGAACATAAAGGGGATGGTGGTGAAATGGTAGGTGGGGGGAGTGGTGAATGGTCTTAACAACAGATACCTGAATAGCATTTCACAGTTTACATCAGAGGTTCTCAAAGTGTGGCCCCTGGACCAACAGCATCAGCATCACTGGGGAACTTATGAGAAGTACAGATTCTCAGCTTCTACACCAGAAACTCTAAGGACAAGGCCCAGTAATCTGAGTTTTGACCTATAAAACATAGGGGCCGCTGATCACAGACATTTCCTTTTCACAAGGAGAAGTATCTGCTTAATAGATATTTAAGGCTGCCACTCTGTCATTGTTCTCTGTTCTCATTTTATTTTCCAGCCATTAATTTTATAATTAAACTGAATCTTTATCCTTTCATAAAGTGGAGGACAGAGCCAGTAGCCCAGTAAGAAAAAGTTAAGGCCTGTCCCACTCACTCCAGAAGATTCTGAATTACCTGATATCTTCACGTAGTTGCTAAAGACATTCCCTGACACGAGGCCGATTGGGTTTATGCATTTGGTGAATATTTTCCCAAGCCCCTACTAAGGGCTGGGCACTATTCTAGGTGCCGGGGAAACAGTATTGAACAAGACCAGCAAGTTCCCTTCCTCAAGGATCCTGTGTCTGGGTGAGTGGGGCCAGACAGCAAACATAAACAAATCAATAAATAAGATCATTTCAGATGGTGCTATATACCCTTAAGGTGGTAAGACAGGGTGCAGTGGCTCTCAGCCACTTAGTGCCAGTCTCAAAGGGGCTTTTGATGGATTGATCATTTTAAATAAGTTGCTAGTTTAATTTCTTCAGAGTATGTTCAGCAGCTGTCATAAGAAGTTTCACTAGCAACTTATTTAAAGTAAGAACTTTCCAAATTGTGTCCACAAATCCTCTGCCTAAATTGTGTACAGATTCTGTGTTGAGGCTACAGGCCCACTTCCAGGCCACAGGAGAAATGTGAGTAGTATTTTATCTTCCATTTTTTTTTCTCGCTGCTAGATTTTAGAGAATGGGTATGGATTTTTATAATGTCACATCAGGCTATCAACATTACAATATTTATGTTTGATTTTTTCAAAAAAATCAAGAAGTATTAACCTTCATTGTTTAATAAGAACTGCATTTAGTGAGTTACCTACTCTAGCCTACTGTACTAAGTGAGCACGGCATCTTTTGGCTTTCTTTCACAGCTATTATGGAAATTATTTCACTTCCTTGTCTCCAGTTGACCCTGTAGCATCCAATGTGACACAACATGGGACCTGGTGAGGGTGTATAGGAAAGGTCATAAACTGGCAGGCAACAGACTACTTTTGGGCCATCGACATGTTCTATATTGCCTAAAAGGTATATTTAAAGATTAAATTGGTTTCTAAAATTTAAAAATTCAGATTCCCATAGAACTCCAGATTCTAGATTTCCTGAAAAATCAGATGATGGGCAACACTGAGTTACATTCTTCTGGGCCCCCTTTGGATGGAATGCATGCTGTCAGTTCATCTCAGCCCCCTGCAAGTGTCTCACCCCTTTTATTAATTATCTACCTAGCCCCTGCAGACACTGGAGTCTGCACCTCCCAGAACATGGATGAGTTCAAAAAAGAGTCATTCCCTGCTTAAAATCTAAAATAGATACCTTAGAAATGGGTAGATTTAGAATTAAGGGATTGGGCATTTATGGAGCTGACACAGCCTTTTGATTGCTCCTGCAGTTTACCTTGGAGTCTCTAGGGGGCAGCTGTGAATTCTGAGCACTGCCTTGGAAATGCAAGCACACTGAGCAATTCCAGTTCTGTGTTGCTCGGAATCTCCAGATGCACCCTGGAAGTGTAGAAGGCAAAAGGCACTACTTGTCTGAAGGGTTTTCTGTTTGTCAGACAATGAAATACAGAAATATCGACTTTTAATGCATTAAAAGGCTTTAGGCACATGAGGAGCGTGCATTTGTCTTTTTTCTTGGCAGAGTAACAAATAATCCTAATTGAAGGAATAACCGGAAAGGCTTCATAGGCATGAGCTTTGCAGGGAATTTGAGTGATCCAAAGGCATTTACCTAGCAAAGAAAGGAAGACTTCAACGGAGAAAAGTTCAGCAGGAGGACTAGGAGAATGAAGGAAAGGGGCTAGGTAAATGAAACAGATGTGAATATAGGAAAAACTGAAATTAGAAATGAAGGCAGGGACAGAATGTTGCATCTTAAATGTAAGAATGGAAAACTGACCGCAATTAAAAACTGAGTGACACAGTCCAAGTGTAGAGAGAAAGCATGATGATTTTAAGTCATGCTATACTAATTAAACTATGGAGAGAGAGAGAGGAGGAAAAGCAGAGTCAAGAAAAGATAAGGTTGAAGTTGTCAAGGCAGAAGAGCCATACTCATGAGGCTCTGAAAAGTCAGGCTAGAAGCAAAGGGAAGTTAATAATGACAATAATTACACATGTATCTTTATATTGTGTGAGTGCTAAATAAGGATGTAAAGGAAGTGCTTAGTCTGTTTTTGCCCTGAACACATGTTATTTTAGATTTCAGATCCCTTCATCCCATCCCAGAAGTTAGAAACACTTCGTCTCAGAATGGAATTTCCTAATATTCATAGAACAACATTGACCATATAGTATTTTTCTACTCTAAAGCTCTAATGAACCTCTTCTTCTCTGATCCCCAATGGTGTTTCTGCTTTTCATGTGAAAATAGAATCTCAAAGCCCACGAGAAGGAGGCATTGCTTTTGCTGCCTGTATCCAGAGTTGGTACTTTTATCAATCAGTTAGCTTCAGTTCAATTCAACAAACCTAAACTGAAGGGCTTCTCTACGAATGACTCTGTGCTGGGTGCTAAGAGGAAAATAAGACACCCTGTTCTCAAGAAATGTGCCCTTTTAACATAGGGGATAAGAAAATTACACAGGCATGATGCAGGGAAGAGTGTGATGTGATAGGCAGCCACTGAGATGACCCCCAAAGGCTGGTACTTCATGTTATTCATGCCCGTGTGTGGTCCTCTCCCCCAGTTATGGGCTAAACCTGATTATTAGGAATAGAGTAGTAAAGTGATGAGATGTCAGTTTTGAGATGTGCACATGAAAGGGCTAGCTTCTGTATTGGGGCCCTCTCTCGTGTCCCTTGCTCTAAAGGAAGCTAGCCACCTCGCTGTGAGCAACCCTGCCCAAGTGGCAAGGAACTGATGTCCCTGACCAGCAGCCGCTGAGAACTGAGGCCTACTCACTGCCATACAGCCTTGTATAAAACCCTGAGCCACAGGATCCCAGCTAAAGCGTGTCTGAATTCCTGACCCACAGAAACTGTGGAATAATCAATATTTGTGCTTTGTACCACTAAGTTGTATGATAACCTTTTACACAGCAATAGATAACTAATAATGATAAGGCAAAGGGGCTTATAAAAAGAAATTACATACCTGGTTAAGGATTTTGAGAAGAACATGATTTTACTGATGGGCTTTAAATAATAGGGAGAGTTTTAGAGGTGAGTAATATTGAAACTGAGGATGATATTTCAGGCAGAGGGAGTAACAGGTGAAGTATAATATTTGTTTATTGAATAATAGTTTTTTTTTAAAAAGTTGTCCAGATGATAGGTACAAATAAGGGGGTAGAGAGACATCTTTAAGGAAAGATTGAGCTTAAAGAGCGTTAGAAGCAAAGATGGTTTGAATTAACTCAAGAAGCAATCGGAAGCCATGAAATGCTTGTGAGTGGGAGAGTGATGTGATTATGACTTCTCTTCAGAAAATTCATCCAGCAGCTGTGATGGGCTGTAGGAACTTAGGTGCCTGCAGGAATGCCGCAGCCATCTAGGGCCTGAATGAATGTGGACAATCATGGAGCAGAGGTGGCTGCGAGAGTGGTGGCAGAGGTGGGATAAATCTGTAACCTACTGGGGAAGATGAGACAATGACCATTGAAGAATTGAACTTCAGGAAATGGGATTTTTATGGGACACTGGGACATCAAAACAAGGAACAAAATTAGTGACGGGGAAGCAGTTTCACGGGTTCAATTTTAGGGTTTCTAATTCTGAGTTACTGTTGAGTCAGGAGGGAAGTAGAAATGTCAATTTGTGGTTCTGGTGTGAAGATACCACAAAGAATGCAGACTGAGGGATGTTCTCCACAGAGGGGATAACTGAAGGACGGTGAGAAGATGAGTTTCTAAAGAGAGCAGAAGGAGAGGGAAGAGGACCAAGGACATGGGCTATAGGACATGCCTCTGGGTGGGTGCAGGCTGAGAGGAGAGAGCAGAATCAGCAAAGGAAAGGGAGAAGTAGTCATCACCCAAGAGGCTGGTAGAGCCAGGAGAGCATGACGGCAAGGTGAGGGCAGGTGACTTTAAGGAGGAGAGGAGGGGATGTAGCCTGACTTCTTAGTGGTTCTTATTCATGCATCATTGGGAAGAAATGCCTCGCAAGACCCTGCCCAATCAAAAACAGACCATGCCAGGCAATCACAGAACAATGTGGCTCTGTTCTTTTACTCATTGTTTAAAACTCAGGTATGAGGATTTTTGTTGACAATTTAAGGAATAGGTGGATACAAATATTTTTACCCAAATACAAGTTCTTATTGTTCGTCAGTGATGGACCTCTGCTCTTCAAAATCTGTATTTTTTTTCTTCAGCTGAATTATTGGCCACTTAAAAGACTATCCTTAAGTGTGAGATCCTAAAGAAGGAAAATACCTTAAACTGTGGTCTTAAATGTATTCCATCTCGTTATGAGGATGTCTTTTTCAGAACCTGAGGAATCCTGTTTCATTTTTCTCTTTTATGTAACAGTATTTTGTTATTTGTGTCTGATGTCAAAAGTATAGCAATCATTCATTAAGGAAAAGTTAATTAAATAGAGAAAGGCATGAAGAAAATAAAATCCAACCCAAATTCAACCTCCCATAGATAATTTGTTTATATTTTGATTTATATCATTTTAGTCCTTTTACCTTTATATTACAAATGTGTGGGGTTTTGTTTGTTTGTTTGTTTGTTTGTTTTTAGATGGAGTTTTGCTCTTGTTGCCCAGGCTGGAGTGCGATGGCGCAATCTTGGCTCACCGCAACTTCTGCCTCCCGGGTTCAAGCAATTCTCCTGCCTCAGCCTCCCGAGTAGCTGAGGAGGCATGTACCACCATGCCCAGCTACTTTTGTATTTTTAGTGGAGACAGGGTTTCTCCATGTTGGTCAGGTTGGTCTCAAACTCCTGACCTCAGGTGATCTGATTGCCTTGGCCTCCCAAAGGGCCGGGATTACAGGTGTGAGTCACTGAGTCCAGCCTATAAAAGTGTTTTATAAAAAAGTGGGAATATTTTTATAAAATTGAGATAGTATTATACATCTTGTTTTATAATCTATAATCACAATATGCTGTGAATGATGTCACAAATATATTAAATCATATAAAATAACTGACCATTTATCTACTATTAAAATATATGAAATATCTAATCTCTGTACATTATCTATTTAGATTCATGTATTTATCACATGATTTTTAAATTTCTGCCCCTCTGTACTCCCCTCTTCCCTGTCCCCCAACACAAGGGACAAATCTTGGTCATGGCTTATTGTTCTGAACATGTTGTATTGATAGCAGGAAGATCTGGCATTTGTTGGCTTTGCTTCTGCATCGCTCACTTTTCAGTGGACTACTGAAGAGCACACCAACAGGTGTCAGGGAATACCAGAACACTTGCCTGTGTTGGCTCTTCCCATATCACTAACATGAACTCTGCTCCTTCTCTAAGCAAGCACTGCCCTCCTGGGACTGCCGTTGCAGCTGCAAATCTGTCTCCTGGTGCTTTCTCTTAAATGCCTTTTTAAACATGCTTAATAATAGATGAGCACCTGGGCCCTTCTTCATGAAGGGTAGCTCAAGCAGCTTTTAGAACATGGAAAAGCTATTTGGCCCTTAAAAGCTGATTCTTGGAACATCCTCAATTCCCCAGGACACCGTTTAGTAACCATGTGCTCCAGGACAGCAAGTGGTTTTCCTAGTGGGTTTTGTTGCTCCACTTCCTCTTCCCTTACTTTTTCAATCCTGGACACAACTTTTATTGACTCTTTGTAGCCAGTCAGCTGACTGGCAGCAAAGCATCTCCCAGGCCCCTCTCCTGCTCTCCTTCTCTACTCTGGCAATCCCCTGCTGTGTGACTCAAGCAGGACATCTATACTTGACTTGGTGTGACTGATCCATTTTCTGAGTCCTACTATCCCAGAAAGAAGTAAGTTCCTTCCCCTTGGATTATCGTGTCTTGGCTTTGCCATCCATCTGGTGGGTGACCTTGGACGAGTCACAAAATGTCCCTGGGCTTCGGTTTCCATTCATATCTATAAAACAAGAGGGTTGGATTAAATTCTTATGGTCCATCTAGTTCAAACCATCTGTAGTTTTAAGTACAGGTTTAGATTTTCCAGTGTTCTATGGCATATTTTTAGTGACATCTATTTATTCATTAGTTATAAGAATAGCTTATTTTTAGAACTTCATTTCTTAGATCGGGCAGCTCAGTCACTTGGTTCCATGGTCTTTGTTAACAGCTACCTCCCTGGGAAGGATGCTTGGAAGGGAAGTTGAATTTTTCCGCTGTCCTCTTTCTTATGCCTTTTTAGTAAAATTTAGTAAAATTCTGTATAATAACAATCGAGAGCAGACTTCTTCAGAACCTTGCGACCAGCGATCAGAGAAAGACCTTTGACTCTCTTTGCCTTGTGCAGTTGAATCACTTGTGTCTCCTTCTTGAAAGAGACATTGGTGATTCGAGTCAGGCTGAGATGCCTGCACAGTGGTGTGTCACGGTTATGTGCACCCAGACCACCACCAGTGTTCCCTACCCCACGGCAAAACAGTCTCTTTTTGTTTGTTTGTTTGTTTTATTCTGTGATCCTAGATACTGTTTTATGTGTGACCATTTGTCTCTTTCTCTGTAATCTTTTCCTTCAAAATTAGAAACAATTTATAGAGCATCATGATGCATTTTTTTTCCTTTTTATATTTTCAGATTATTATTTTATTCAGGAACTGAATCATATGTTCACGCTTTGGTTGATCATTCAACAAATCTTCAATACGTTCCTACAGTGTGCTAGATTCTGTTCTCCAAGGAAGGAGATTGAGGATGATGAGTGGAGAGAACTGACAGGTTGAGAAGCAAGAGAATAGAGAGGGAAAGGTAAAGAAAAACACTACAGGAGAAGCTAGAAGGGAGTGGAGGTGGAGTTTTCTCAAAAGAGGTAAGGAACAGCACAGACTCCATCTAGGGCAGAAGGCAGAGGAAATAAAAGTAAGGAATCAGAAAATGTAGGGAGTGTCAGCCAATCCTTCTTGTAAAGACGATTCTCTCAAGCAATTGGAGCCCTGATTGACAGATAACAAAGTGTTAGTAATAGCTAACACTATATTATGTCTGCGGTATGTCAGTATTTATAGGTCAGGCACTGTTCTAAGCAGATCACTTATATTAACTCATACAAATCCTCACAACATTGCTATGGAGTCAGTATTTAAGATGACAAAAACAAACACAGGCCAACAACATGAGGCCCAGAGAGGTTTATTGACCTTCTGAAGGACACAGCTAGTCAATGGAAGAGCCAGGCGTTGGACCATGCAGTCAAATTCCAGAGACTATGCTGACCTCCCATGCACCACTGAATGTAACACAGAGAAAGGTCTGGTCCCATTTTCATTCTATTGGGGATGCAGTAGGGATTAATCTACAGTAGCTTCCAAGTGTTCTAATGCCCATTTTCCTTCTCAGTCAAATCTTACTGCTCTAAAATTCAAGCTTCCTGCTAGATGTTTGCTGACAGCAAGAATCTGGCCATCATTTTTGCTTTAGCCTCAGGCATGGCATGAGTATCATTGTGACTGGTTGGGCTGGGTGGTTCTATTCTGGGATGAGGTAGGTTAGGAAAACAAGCTTGAAAAGATGTGGCTCTCGACGCACTGGTTTGCTTGTATGTGGAAAGAAGCATAAGAATTTTGTGGCTTTTGAATGCCTTTGGGTAATCTTGTGCTCAGTGGTTTTTCTTAGTTGAATGTTAATTCCCTCCAAATGATATGCAACTACCACCCTACTAAATCTTAACTTCTCTGGATTTTGGATTTCTCAAAAGTATTACATGGGCCCAACTCAGGGAATTACTAATTCACTTCTTTTACTCAGAGGGAGAAGGCTGTGGAAGACTGACATTTTTCAATTCCATTTCTTCCGTTGAAATATTGCTTTTTGTTCTCCTGGGTTCCTATCCTCTCTAACAGGTATAAGCCTGTTTCTCCTGCTTGTAAAAACCTTCAGTGAAGTATCCAGAACCTGGAGCAGAATATTATCCTCACCCTGAGAGCTGTTCTGAAACCTTAGAATGGGCTTTGCAGAACTGCAGGCAAATCTAGCTTTTCCTCATTGTAATTGCCATTGTAACAGGTCAACAGAGACACCAGGACCTGAGTTATCTAGACAATACCACCCGAGAAGAGAAAAACACACCAGCAGGATGGCCAGAACTGGACTTCGGGGCTTTTAGCAGTTTCATCTATGAAAGAAAACAGTCAGCACTTGTTGTATATAGGAACTCAGTGAAAGTAAACTGTTGGAAACAGAACCATTTGACTCATTGGCAACCAGCAGTTTGCAGGAGCCCAACCTAAGAATGTTCTCTATAACATTGCATTGGCATTAGCCTGTAAGGCTATTATCTGAAGGTTTGAGCAGAGACCATCAGAGTCAGCAATGGGTTTCTTAAAAGATGTGTTTCATGTCAAGATTTTCACTTTGATTTTTCATATACAAACAAGCAAACAGAATGAGTTAACCATCGTTGGGGTCTTTCATTCTTCTGTTTCCTGCCTACTTCTCAACATGCATACATTTTCAAATATTTTCCTAAACCTTCTTTGCAAAGAGCCCAGGGAAGCTTTTCTTTCCCTTGCCACCTCCTCCCTTTTCTTTCTATCTGGCCCTGCAGTGAGCTTCTCATTACACCTCTTATCATAATAATTCCAGAAATAACATCTACCTTTTCTATCATGCCTTTCATCGGAGGATTCCCATTGAGCCACTCTAGCAGTGAGGACTATTCAGCAGCCCACCCCCGGCACAGCATTCCTCTGCTTTTGGGTCACAGACAGAAAATACTGGAAGCATAGGTACAGCCTTTTTGGTTTTTGAGAGTCAGAGGGGAGTGCCAAAAGGAGGTAGCAGAGTTGCATAACCCTTTTTTGTGATTTTTGAAAAAAATCACGTACTTAGTCCTATGACTGGCTCAGTAAATAGAAATTCTAGTGTGAACTGTAGGCCTGTACTGCAGAAAGGAGGAAAGATGGACAATTAATGTTACCAATTAGTGGTTATAGATGAAACATGCCTACTGAAAATGGGTGGAGCTATACTTATTTGAAATAGTTGATATAAAGCCATGGTGTTAGGTGAGCTCCCACCATATACACTTGAAGAGAATGAAAGTCAACTACTGAGTTAACATTGTACTGTGTGCTTCCATTATAATTGCCCTTCCTAATGCCATTTGTGATTTCTTATATGTCAGCTTGTTAACTTACTGACATCTCTCTGACATTTGTTACTGGGGACTCTTCTCTCCTTCTTGCAACTCCCTTTTTTTTCTGTTTAAGTCTCTCCTTTCTCTGCTTGCCTTTTTTCTCTCTCCTCGTCCCCTTATCTTCCATCTTTACTCCCACTCTGCCTTCCCTTATTTATTGGTGTGTTCCAGGGTACCATTTTTGGTCTTCTCATCTTCTCAGAGAGCCATCTACACAGACTTTATGAACAATGCCCGTCTAAAAGTAATGACTTTCAAATCTGCATAGCCAGATTTTTCTCCTGAACCCAACTCAGATGCCCAACCACCTTCTTTTAAGCCTTAATTTTTATGTCTCGCAGAGACCCCAAGCCCACCAAACTCAAACCTTAATGCCCCATTTTCTCCCCTCTCTTTCCAACATGCTTCTCCTCTTGTATCGATGTTGGCACCACAATCTACCTAACTGTCCAAGGTAGAAACCTGGGACTTGCTAAGTGATTCCTCTTTCTCATCTATCCATCTGTTTGATCTACCGTCTTTTCTCTATTTCCTCTTTTATTGCCTTTGTCATTGATTGCATGGATTACTGCAATTTCCTTCCTTCCTTGACTCTAATCTAGCCCTTTTCTAATCTATCCTTCACACAGTGTCAGATGGATCCTCCTGAAACATAAAATAATCATGTCAGTTCCCTGACTAAAACTCTGCAGTAGTGTTCCAGTGACATTAAGATGAAAACTCAAAGCCCCACTAAGGAGCTACCATTTCTATTTTCTTTGTTAACAGCTACCTTCCTGGGAAGGATGCTTGGAAAGGAAGTTGAATTTTTCCACTGTCCTCTTTCATCTGCCTTTTTAGTAATTCTCAGTAATAACAATCTAGAGCAGCTTTCTTCAGGATCTTGCTATTGAGTGATCAGAGAAAGACCTTTGACTCTCTTTGCCTTATGCAGTTGAACCATTTGTGTCTCCTTTCTGAAAGAGACATTGGTGATTGGAGTTAGGCCGCCTGCACATTGGCGTGTCCTGCTTGCCTCTTCGTTCTCATTTTCCATCATTTCTTAACTTATACCCTTGCATAAGAAATCAATTATGGTTCTCTGAATCTATCACCCTCCTCATCTCCTTGCACTGCACATGGTTTCCACTTTGTCTAGAAGGGCCACTTTACCTCCTCCTACCTCAGACTGTTAGCACTTGGCTAACTCTTCACAATTCTTGAAGACTCAGTTCAAATTTTGCCTTCTCTGGCAAGCTTTTTACCACCTTTCTACAGCCTCCATTAGAAACAGATTAGGTGTTTCCAAACTAATGAACACACTTCATCCATACATTTATTGCACTGTATTGCACTTGCTCATGTTTACTTGTATGTCTTCTCAGGAGGATACAGAGAGCCTCTCCACAGAGGCTGCAGAGAGGTCAGGAAAAGCTTGCCCGAGAAGGAAACATTTGAAGTGAATCTTCAAGAGTAATGAAGAGTTAGCCAAGTGCTAACAGTCTGAGGTAGGAGGAGGAAAAGTGGCCCCTCTAGACAAAGCAGAAACCATGTGTAGTGCAAGGAGGTGAAAAGGGTATGGTAGATTCGGAGAAGCCTAATCAATTTCTTATGGATGAGTGTAAGTTCCCTAGAGTGGGAACTGACCGTTTAGTCTCTAGATTCCTAGTGCACGATGCAGCCTAGAACATAGTAAATGGTTAATAAATGTTAAATGGCCGAACAGATCAAATCCTGAATTATGTCATTTAATTCTCATAACATCTTACTGGATAAATATTATCCCAGTTTTATAAATGAGGAAACCAAGATCTGGAGAGGTTAGATAACTTTTTCAGGATTACACAAATATCAAGTCATAGAGAAATGTGGATCTGTTCAAACCTCATGGGCATTTTGCATGGACCACTGGACTAATTTATGTTTACTGGCACTAGAAAACAACTTCTGATACAGGCCGTTTTCTAGCTTGGTTATGAGACACGTAGAGAAGAGTTCATATTAAGGAGTTAGTGTTAGAGTTACACTGAGTGGGGAAAATCAGCAATGGATTCTAAGCCCAGTGAAATGAATGGACATTATACTTGCTACTATTTCAGTTCCAGAATTTCTACAAATGCCTATAAAATCAACACTAGCCAATCAATCAGCTAACATTCATTGAGCCACCATTTTGTGCTGAATATAATAGTTGGGGTGCTATTTTTTGACAAAGTTTACACTGAGATATTTTTCTTTTCTTTCCCCTCTCCTCTTATCTCTGTTTCTTTTCCCAAAATAATTAAAATTCTTTCTAGATTCTTGTCCCCACTGGGTTGGGGGAAGATGTTGGAGGCCCCCCTGTCCACGCATGGTTGCTGACTAATTTTATTGATCACATGCCTGGTTTTAATGCAGGACAGACTCCACTATCAAAGACCATTCCTGGGCCCACATTGCCCTTGTCATTTCTTCTCTTTTCTACCACAGGCCACCCCTGCCTAAGGTACTGCCCTTAGATCTTGGGAAGATGTCAGCCATCTTCGATGGCTTTTGAGACAACCAGATGTATTCTTGCTATCTCTTTTGCCCCTTTTCCTCTAGCATTGGCAGGTATGCTTCAAACTGGACTTCCCTCTCATTTAGTGGAAAGATCCCACCACAGATTTGCAAGAGCAGAGAGTAAGAGGCCATATGAAGTCCTTTAGGTTAAATGGTATTCTCTAACTCAGCTTTGACCAGAGAGTTCTACATTCATTTATTTACTTAAAAAAATATTTGTTCAGCACTACTCTGTACCAGGCACTAATCTACTACTCAAGCACAAAGGTTCAGTAACAAAAAAAGACAAAAATGTATGCCCTCATGGAGTATTCATTCTAGCAGGAAAGACAGAAAATGTTGGGACTAAGTAAATTATACAGTATAATTATACATCATATAATGTGTTAGATAGAGATAAGTGTTGAAGAGATAAAATAAAGCAAAGAAGGAGGTCTGAAATGTTGCAGAGAGTGTGTTGACATTTTAAGTAAGGCAGACCTCATTGAGAAGAAGGATTAGGAGTTACTCAACTGAATGAAGTGGCACTTTTTCACCCCATTTGCCAATTGATGTTTATGGGATATAATTTCTTGTTCGGAACTCCAACAGAAAGAAGCGGTGGGTGGTGGACCTGAATCTCTACCTTTTAAGATTTCATGGGAAAGGCAAATCAACACACATGTAAAGGGGATTTTCTATCATCTTAGTGAGAAGGCACACACTATTGTCTGTTGAATTGTAAGTGAGTGAGAGAAGGTCCCTACCGTGGGGACAGGCCAGACTTCCTGTGATCCGATCAGTGTCCTGAAACAAGAAGGGAATTTGCATTGACAGAGGGGAGGAAGGGGACAGGCTGCAGGCAAGATAATGCTGTGAAGGAAGGAGAGAAGCACATGACTGGGCATGTGGAGAAGGCATGTAGAATACTTTCATATGAAGGGAGTGTCCACATGGAGGAGAGGAAGGAGTGAGAGCCCAAGGTTAGCATGGTTACTGGGAGATGAAAAATATGAAATGCCGAGACTCTGGAAGGCCCTGACTACCACACCAAAGAGATTTCTTCCTATTTCTGCTTTGTTCATAAGGCGAACTCTTCCAGGAACCATCAGCTGAAGGAGCCTGGGCAGTGCAGGGCATCTGCCACGGAGCATGATGCAGAGTGGCTGCTCAGTGAACACCCCTGAAGCTTCTGTTGAAGTGAATTGCTGGTTCTCTAGAAGGAACATAGTAATGTGTATAGTTTTTGAATTCTTAATCATGTAGTTTATGCTCACACAGAAATGTTAAACTGTTAGAGTTAGAAGGGTACTTAGAATATGTATCTTCATCCTTTTATTTTACACATGAGCAAACCAGAGGGCCAGAGGTTTGAATGATTTAGTGCAAGGTCATACCACCTAGTTATACAGAATATGGGGCTCATCTTCTAGATTATTTTCCCAGTAGCTTCTTCTGGGGAATTTTCCCCAAACAGTCTGGTGCCCACTGGTATGCTATCTTGATATAAATACCAACGTGTGTTCAATGGACCCTAACCTCATGTGATCTACAATGAAAAACTGGTTTCTGTCAAGTTAACTTGGGAAATGCTGTCTACTGTATTATCATCTTGAAGAGTTAAAATGCACATTAAAAAATGTAGGTTCTAAGATTCCTATAGTAAAAAAAGTTGCTTAATTTTGCTGTAGCGTTTATCCAAACATATTTTACCATGATTTAATTTTTTTCCATAAATACCTGTCATCTTGTGGAACTGCTCATAGGAACCAATTGTAAGCCATTCTCAGCACCAGTTGACCTCTTGTTAAAATGAAAGAAGAAGGTATATATCAGAGAAGCTTCAGGGGAAAACCTAAAACAATCAAGGAGAATAAGGCAGTAGAGGAAAAGCCAGTCCCTCCCACTTCTATCTTCTGTCTTCTCTCCCTGCCTGCCTTTGTTCCTTCCTTTGATAAATTACTTTTGAGCATCCACTAGATGCAAATCCTCATGTTACTGGCTTCACATACATTATCTGGCTTATTCCTAACAACACCCTGGCAAGGTCAGTAATATCCCTCCCAAATGAGGAAGCTGAGCTCAGAGGTAGCAGGGAATTGCTCAAGGTTGCACAATTACACTAGTGGCAGGGCCCAGATTCAAACCAGTGTGTGATTAAAGCCAGTATTTTTGTCTATTGTGCTATTTTTTCCCAGGCTATTTCTTCTTATCCCTCTTTCTTCTCCTTCTCTCCCTTGTGATGTCAACCACACATAGCATATATATTAAAACCAATATCCTAATAAGTTAGAGAAGATACTTGACCCTCAAGGAGATGTAACAATAAGGCTCCTACAGCTCCTATGCCTCTTAGGTGTTTAATTTAGCATGTAATTTAGTTTTCCTTAACTAGATCAGAAGATCCTCTAGGGCAGAGATTTGTCATCCTTATTCTAAAGTCCTCATTCCACACTTTCGATGAATGCCTTCTGCTTGGAAGGTGAAGATGATAAAAATCCAGAAATGTTCATTGAACTCATGCTCCTTTCAACTGGACCCTGCCTGTTGTCAAAGGAGCTAACTGCAATAAGGTCTTTCATCAAAGGAGAAACTGCTTTCTCTGTGGCAATGCGAGGAAATTTGAAATCCTAGGACTTCTTATAGCAAGTGACACCTTGCCCCTTAAGCCTTTCACATCTTCCGCCTGGTCTTCCAAGTGACTTAGTGTCACCTACTTGGCTGCATTAAAGCCGGTGCCAGCTGTGCCCTTCACCATTGCTTGCTCCAGAGGCTAATTCCCAATGTCTGTAAGGTTGTTTAGTTATTAATGTTTATACTTCTCTATCCTACTGGATTAGATACTCTAGGAGGGTGAGGGCTATGTCTAACTCACCCTGTATTTCCCTCGCAGCACTCAGCCCTGGGTCTGGCATGGAATAAGCTCTCAACTGTCCATTGAGCTTTTCTGAATCTGTGCGTTAGAAATTCAGCAATATGATAGACTAGATAGAGCTAGGGTTTATACTACTCCGTATGTGCTCTCATTTAATTTGGCATGTCAATATTTTGATACACCTAGTTTATTACTGTTCTAGTGATTTAACTGTGGCCCATATAAAATACAGTCCAATTTGGTCCAACAGTAGACAGGCCCAGCCAAGCCTTACCAATGAATTCTCAGCCTTTATAATCCACATCAAACAAATAGCCCCTAAGATATCTGAACCAATGCTCTCTGACTCGTCAAGCTCAAAGTCATCCCACTGCCAGCGTCCTTTCATCCAACCGAAACCAATAGTATTGAAGTGAAGCTGCGGGATTCATTAACCCAGGGCATGGAACCTTATTCATGGGCCCTAGGCTTCTGCCTCTGGGGTATTCCTGGTGAGAGGCTCATTATTCGTGATCCTCAGAGCTTTTTCCTAGTTGGAGCAGTTCTCTTTTGGAAGACATTCACTGAATTCCCCCTTTGAGTGGGTGTGAACCTCTCTTCAATGCCAGTCAGGCTACCCCTCCATTCTATTCAGCCTCGTTTCCTCTCCTCTCTGCTCTTTCAGGGGTAAGAGGTGGGCAGCATTCCTTAACACGGTGGCCAGGAAGGAGGGCATGGGGAGAGGAACAGACTACTTCAGTTATTTTTAACTTCAAGACCATATACATTATGAGTTCACAATCACCAGAAGTCATATTGTAATCCATACATAGTTATATTCAGTCAACAATGGCAGTTAATGAGAAGAGAATTGTGGAAAAGCAACATGGTGGATTGGACAGCATTTAACCTTTGGGCTTCAGTAGGACCCAAGTTTAAGTATGGGTCCTGTTGCTTTATGGGTTGTATGACCTTGAACAAACTTACTTAAATTCTCAAAAGCTCACATACTTAAGTTCTCCAAACTTGATTTCCTCTTCTACTAAAAGGAGATAACAATTGTATTAATTTTCTATTGCTGCATAATAAATTTCCATCAACCCAGTGACTTAAACAGCACATACTTCTTATATCACAGTTTCTGGGGGTCAAGACTCCAGGCATGTCTTTAACTGGATCTTCTACTCAAGGTCTCACAAGATGCAACCAAAGTGTCAGCCCTGCTGTGTTCTCATCTGGAGGCTTGAGTGAGGAAGATGCTACTTCTAAGTGTCTGCTGCTCATTGGCAGAATTCATTTGCTTGTGGCTATTTGGCTGAGATTCTTATTGGGTATTGAGACAACCTTCAGCTTTTAGAAACCACTCACAGCTCACAGCTCCTGGCCACGTGACCCTCTCCATAGGTAGTTGACAAAATGGCTGTTTATTTCATCAAGGCCAAGAGGAGAATCCCTGCCTCAAGTATGTTAAGAAGAAATTTTGTGGCTGGGTGCAGTGGCCCACACCTGTAATCCCAGCAGTATGGGAGCTGAGGCAGGAGGATAGTCTGAGCCCAGGAGTTTGAGACCAGCCTGGATGACATGGTGAAACCCTGTCTCTAAAAAAATGAAAATAAATACAGAAATAAGAAGGAAAAGGAAAAGGAGAAGAAGAAGAAGAGGAGGAGGAGAAAGAGGAGGAGGAGGAAGAGGAAGAAAGCAAAAGCTTATACAATATGACATAATCATGGGAGTGACATCATATCACCTTTGCCATTAAAACATAACCTAATTAAGGGAGTGACATTGTATCACTTTGCCATATTCTATTGTTTAAAAGAAAGTCACGGGGAGGGGATTACACAGGGCAATAACCCAGTGTGGGCACCTTTGGGTGTATCCACAATAATACTTACCACTTTTTATTACAGTGAGGATATAAACAGCTGAGGTATGTAAAACATAAAAAGAATATCAGTACCTTTATTCCTGTATATGGGAGACACACTAAGGCAGGTATTCTTAAAGAAGAAGAGTCAAAGACAGTAGATAGAGTTAGAGGAAGATAAATGGGTAATAAAAGAAGAACTTAGCAAGGAGAGGGCAGATGCTTCTATTCCTAAGCTTGTCATTAAAAACGTTGCATATATGTCTTCGAATTACTTTTTGTAAATCAGGGAGAGAAACTTCCTATCATTACCTCTCATATCTGCTGCTATATCAGGCTCTTTGTTTTTGTTCCAGGTAGCAGCTATTGTAGACTACTTCCTTGCCAGTGAACACTGTCTGGGGAGTTAAGAAAGAAAAACTTTCAGTGTCCCAAGGTGACTGACTAGAAGAATATAAATTTCTGTGGTGAAATGATGCCTTTGAGTTTCTTCTAATCATTCCTCTCAAATTTACCTCTTTCTCTTTACTCTTCCCCAGATTCCACAAGCAGATCTTTAGAGTCACCCCCTTCTCTTTCTGTTATTTAAACATTTATTTATGTAGAACTTGCCTTGAGGGAAATGCAAGTGAATCAGAGAAATCAGTGAATTGGACAGGAGAAATGCTGAGGGAGGTCAAGGAAGGGAGCTGTTGACATCATTCCTTCCGCCTGGAGGCCTAATCCCGTATCAATTGGGAAAGAAAATGAAAAACTAGGGTTTGGAGAGAAAGAAAAAAAAAGAAAGAGGAGGAGGAGGAGAAAGAAATTGTTTATTTCTCTGAAGAAATTATGACAGGCACATCTGGTTTTATTGTGCTTTACTTTATTGCACCTCACAGACATTGGGTTTTTTTACAAATTGAGCATTTGTGGCAGCCCTGGGTAGAGCAAGTCTACAGCTGCCATTTTCCCAACCACATGTGCTCACTTCATGTCTGTGTGTCACATCTTGGTAATTCTCACAATATTCCAAATGTTTTCATTATTATTATATCTGTCATGGTGACCAGTGATCTTTGATGTTACTACTGTAATTGTTTTGGGGTGCCACCAACCACACCCAGATAAAACAGCAAACTTAATCGATAAACATCTTATGTGCTCTGACTGCTCCAGCAACTGGCCTTTCTCCCATCTCTGTTCCTCTCCTTGGATCTCTTTATTCCCTGAGACACCACAACATTGAAATTAGGCCAGTTAATAACCCTACAGTGGCTTCTAAGTGTTCAAGTGAAAAGAAGATTTGCACACCTATCATTTAAAATCAGAAGCTAGAAATGATTAAGCTTAGTGAGGAAGTCTCATGGAAAGCCTAGAAAGGTTGAAAGCTAGGTCTCTTGTACAAAACAGTTAGCCAAGTTGTGAATGAAAAGGAAAGATTATTGAAGGAAGCCAAAAGTGCTACTCCAGTCAACACACATATGATAAGAAAGCAAAGCAGCCTTATTGCTGACATGAAGAAAGCTTTAGTGGTCTAGATAGAAGATCAAACCAGCCACAGCATTCCTTTAAGCCAAAGCCTAATTGAGAGCAAGGCCCTAATTCTCTTCAGTTCTTTGAAGGCTGAGAGAGGTGAGGAAGCTGTAGAAGAAAAGTTAGAAGCTAGCAGAGGTTGCTTCATGAGGTTTAAGGAAAGAAGCCATGTTCATAACATAAAAGTACAAGGTGAAGCAGCAAGTGCTGATGGAGAAGCTGCAGCAAGTTATCCATAAGATCTAGCTAAGATCATTGATGAAGTGGCTACACTAAACAACAGATTTTCAGTGTAGATGAAACAGCCTTCTATTGGAAAAAGATGCCATCTAGGGTCTTCATAGCTAGAGAAGAGAAGTCAATGTCTGGCTTTAAAGCTTTAAAGACTTTAAAGCCAGGATGACAGGACATCTGTTTACAACATGGTTTACTGAATATTTTAAGCCCATTATTGAGACTTACTCTTCAAAAAGGAGATTCCTTTCAAAATATCATTGACAATAAATACATCCAGTCATTGAAGACCTCTGATGGGGATGTACAAGGACATTAATGTGTTTTCATGCCAGTGAACAAAATATTCATTCAACAGCCCATGGATCAAGGAAAAATTGTAACTTTCAAGTCTTATTATTTAAGAAATACATTTCATGAGGCTATAGCTGCCATATATAATGATTTCTCTGATGGATGTAGGCAAAGTAAATTGAAACCTTCTGGAAAGAATTTGCCATTCTAGATGTCATTAAGAACGTTCATGATTCGTGGGAGGAGGTCAAAATGTTAACATTAACAAAAGTTTAGAAAAAGTTGATTCCAACCCTCATGGATGACTTTAAGGAATTCAAGACTTCAGTGGAGGAGATAACTACAGATGTGGTGGAAATAGTATGATATCTGGAATTAGAAATAAAGCCTGAAGATGTGACTGCACTGCTCAAACTCATGATAAAACTTGAAGAAATGAGGAGTGTATTCCTATGGATGAGCAAAGAAAGTGTTTTCTTGAGATGAAATCTGTTCCTAATGAAGATGCCATGACATTGTGGAAATAACAAAAAATAATTTAGAATATTACATAAACTTAGTCGATAAAGCAGTAGCAGTGTTTGAGAGGATTGCCTCCAATTTTGAAGGAAGTTATCTTGTGGGTAAAATGCTATCAAATAAAGTAGCATGCTACAGAGAACTATTTCATGAAAGGAAGAGTCAATTGTTGTGGCAAACTTCATTGTTGATTTATTTTAAGAAATCACCATAGGCACCCCATTCTTCAACAACTACTATCCTGATCAGTCAGCAGCCATCAACATGAAGGTGAGATCCTCCTCCAGCAAAAAGATCACAACTCACTGGAGGCTCAGATGATCCTTAGCATTTTCTAGCAATAAAGTATTTTTAAATTAAGGTATATGCATTGTGATTTTAGACATAATGCTATTGCACACTTAACAGACTACAGTATAGTCTAAATATAACTTTCATATGCACTTGGAACCTAAAATTTGTGTGACTTTCTTTATTGTAATATTTGCTTTATTGTGGTGGTCTAGAACCAAACCTGTAATATCTCCTAGGTACACTTGGTACTAAGAATTTGACTTTCTAAAAGTTATTCGTTTCCAGACTCAGATTCAAGTATCTTTTAGAAAATAGCCTTTATATCTTTCCTAAAGAAAATTATTTACACATTTCCTGTGTAAGAAAATTTAGAATAACTTTTGTCTTCACAGATTAAGATGATATTCATTCATCATTGAAAAAGAGACAGTTCTCTGTTCTGTGGTGAGGGCTTTTAATTGGTTGCTGCTATAATGGATGGTATATTCTTTTGTGACATATACTGATTTGAAGAATAAGCTAGGTGGCCGTACAATCATAGCATAATGGAAAGATTTCAGAACTCTATGTCCCAAAACCCAAAGTCAAGCCCCAACTCTGCCAAAGCCAGCTCCATGGCCCTGAGCAGTCACTAAACCAGTCTGGGTTTCAGTTTCCTCATTTTTCAAGTGAGAATTCTAAAATATCATTTTGGTAGATGGGGACCTCATGAGAAAATAACAGTTATCGGAGTGTCTCACACATAACCAGCATTCAAATATTTGAGCATGCATGGAGAAGGAATGCATAAGCAAATAAACATGCATTTTTGGCAAATGAATTCTAGACAATAGGCAAAGCTAGTCTAACTTTTACTTCTTAAATGTGTTTGAAGTTGTAATCTTATATGTAAGTGTCATGGGAATGCTTATAATCAAAGTATACATGTAATAATTAGCCACTGAGAATAATTACCCCTTAAGAGAGAGTCACAGCTTCTTGGATCTGGAAGGCACATTTGATGAAGATAAGGTCTGGGCTGAGAAAGGTTTGGTGACTCACCCAAGGTCATATGCTGAATAGCAGAGATGGAACTAGAAGCCAGCACCTTGCCTCCTACTCAGTGCTCCTTCAGTAAGGCAGAGTGTGCCCACAACTGATTCTCGGGAAGAATGGTGAAAATAGGTACTGGCTTTCATTATCAAAATAATGAGTTGGTTTTTTTTTTTTTAATTTTAAGTTACATTTTAGTTTTGTTTAGTTAATTAATTAACTCATTTATTTTGAGACACAGTCTTGCTCTTGTCTCTCAGGCTGGAGTGCAGTGACATGATCTCGGCTCACTGCAACCTCTGCTTCTGGGTTAAAGCGATTCTCGTGCCTCAGCCTCCCGAGGAGCTGAAATTACAGGTGTGCGCTACCATGCCCAGCTAATTTTTTGTATTTTTAATAGAGACAGGGTTTCATCAAATTGGTCAGGCTGGTCTTGAACTCCTGACCTCAGATGATCCACCTGCCTTCGCTTCCTAAAGTGCTGGGATTACAGACATGAGCCACCATGCCTGACCTTAAGGTTACATTTTGAGAATTATTTTGATTAATTAAATTTCACTTGTGTAGAAATACAGCCTTGAATTGCCAAAAATGTTACAAATTCTAGCCAAGTAATTGCAGATGCTGAAGAAGGAGGCCTATATTTTCTAAACTGAACTTCATTAAAGCACCTGCCTATACATTTCCTTTGATGAGTAAACACTAAAAACGGTGCTGCATGGGGCTCAGTCCTGGATTCATTTCTAGTTAAGATGATCATCCATGACTTTGTTACTGAAACAGCATACTCATTAAGTTCATAGATGAGACTGAATTTAAAGTGTAGGCTAAAGCCTTGGGGGATGCAATTAGAATTGAAAATGACCTCAACAAATTGGACAAGTAATCAGAAACTAACAGGACGAAGTTCAATAAAGACAAGGGCAAAAGGAAGTCAAGAACTCAGAGAAAATAAAGACAGAGAAGTATAAGACATGGAAACGGCAAGTCAGGCTGAGAGCTACCCAAAGATACATGGGTTACCGTGAACCTCAAATTAACATGATGCAAGGCTGGGCCCAGTGGCTCACACCTGTAATCCCAGCACTGTGGGAAGCTGAGGTGGGAGGATCACTTGAGGTCAGCAGTTCAAAACCAGCATGGCCAACATGGTGAAACCCCCGTCTCTACAGAAATACAAAAATTAGCCAGGTGTGGTGGCAGGCACCTGTAACCCCAGCTACTTAGGAGGCTGAGGCAGGAGAATCACTTGAACATGGGAGATGGAGGTTGCAGTGAGCCGAGATCATGCCACTGTACTCTAGGTGACAGAGCAAGGCTCCCTCTCAAAATAATAATAATAATAATAATAATAATAATAAACGTGATATAATTAAGTAGCAGTGTTTAGCTTATATTCAGAGTTCTATGTTTTCTGGAAAGGAAAACTGTGATTCCAAAATTTTTATGTAAGGTTTACACCACAAATGGTTCTTCTCACAACAGAGTTGTGTCCACCAATAAGTAACCTGGTGTAAGAACTAATGGTAACTATTGCTCACAAGTTTTTAAAAACTTCAATTTTTTTTAAACTTCATTATCTTCTGGTTACCTGGGTAGGTAATGAGTGCTGTCCTTACCTACTCGACCTAGGCTCCATCTCAATCACACATTTGGTTCCTGAAGGTATAGGAAATTTGGCTATTCCTTGGCCCTAAGCTTCTCATTTATAACAGATAGTTCAGAATGGTTCAAAGTATTTAATAGTGTTGTTATTACACTTTTTAGAATCAGCCATCACTGTGATGCTTGAACATTTTGTCAACGTGCAACATTCTGTAATGTCTAGTTATTTCTACTTAAAGCCAGATTCAAATAAAGGAGTATAGAACATGAGGAAAATCCAGCCAAACACAAACTATGAAATACAGAGGGGGAATGAATTGGATGTTGAACCAGGACCAGAGACAACAGCCATGGGGAGTAACAGACAGAAGGCAAGATCAACGTGTGAGACAAGATATTCTTAACAATAGCAGGGCAAGGGACAGGATAGAAGCAGGGGTTTTGCCTATCACTTATGAATGTCCTACTTCCAAATAAAGTCCTAAACTGAATCTACACAGGTTATCTCATTTAATATTCAGATCTACATATAAATATAGTTGATATCTACATTTTTTTTTTGTTTTTGGTGTTTTTAGAGACAGGGTCTTGCTCTGTCATCCAGGCTGGAATACAGTGGCATGATCATAGCTCACTGCAGCCTCAAACTCCTGGGCTCAAGCAATCCTCCCACCTCGGCCTCCCAAGTAGCTGGGACTACAAGCACGCACCACCATGCCTGGCCTGGTATCCGCATTTTACATCTACCAGGGCCTGGTATCCCTTTTCCTCAAGGAATGGGCAGAATAGTTATTTTTTCAAGGATGCAATAAGTGGAAAAACTAGCATTTGAACTAGATTTATGTGACTTCAACATCTCTATTTTTTCAACTCAACTGATTTGCCTCTAAAAGTGTAAAAGAAGAAGAGAAGGTGAAGAGTAAGAGGTGGAGGAAGTGAAAGAAAAGAACGTGGGAAATTTAATAAGGGAAAGGGATGGAGAGAGAAAAAGATGAAAAAGAAAATGAGTGGAGGAAGGAGAGAAGAAAAGAAAAAAGGAGCAACAATAGGATAAACAGGTAAGAAAGAGGAAATAAAGGCTGCAGTGAAATGAAAGAAAGGAAGTGTGGAACTCCAGCAGAGGATGCTGTATGCTTTTGATAAGAGCATTCTGAGTGCTGATCAGGTCATCTCTCTTCCAGGGCACATTGTGCTTTTCCAGTCTTCCTTGAGTACTGGGTCCTGTTGAGAACTGCAGAATTTTCAGGAGATAAAAAGAACCTTGTGAATGTCTATTGGAAATCAAGAGAATGATTATAAGGGCAGTAAGTGGAACACGTGTGGGAATGTAAAAGGAGATGGGACATTGAACGTTGAGAAGTGACCTATTAATGGTCTTCGGGTACGAAAAAGCTATTAACAAAGGGACTGCTGAAAACTGCAGGATTTATCTGGCATTAGAACTGACATCTTCAGTGTCTATGAACACTGTGACTGCCTCTACCACTGCAGAATCTTTGTATTTTTATGATCCATCCAAGCGCTATCTGGCACTAGGGTTTGCTGCTGACTGGCTGACACAGTCTATGAATCAAGGAGCATTGTTCCTGAAATTCTGCTGGGATCTTTAGTAGAATGGGTGTGATCTAAACCAGACTACCTTGCCTGGAAAGAATATGGCTTTGGCAGAGACAACTAGGTTTGATGTTTTTACACTGCAACTTATTAGCTCAATGACCTTGGGCAACTCAACTTTTCTCCCTCCTCAGTGAAGTGGAGAAAACTTAACTTAGCTCACTGTGTATGTAGGCCTTCCTCAGGGCTTGAGAGATAGGAAGCATTCCATAAATGCTATTTTTCATTTCCTTTTTCCTTCCTCTGAGGTACAACAAAGGTGCAGAGAGGGCCTCATCTTACCATGGGTTGTCATAATTAGGGAACCAGGAGTAGGGTAATTGGGGTAAGAAATGGGATAATATCTAGAAAATTCAGACCCTTCCGTTTCCATAGATGGAGTAGGATGGAATTTGTCATGCTGAGGTTACCAGGAATACACAGTTCTCTGGGTAACAGGACTTCTCAGAAGCTTCCTCCAACATTATTTTCCAAGCAGTTTTTTAGTGTCAAGGGCTGACATCTGTGCCCTAATACTTACATTTTTAAGACAGAACCATTTTGAAATGAGAGTTCAAACAGAGATGGACTCATATACCTCCAGAGGTACATTGAATTTGCAAGTGAAAAAGGCCCTTTCTTGTGTTTTTGAGTACCAGATCGAAAATTGAAGCCCAGCTCTTACCTGTCTTTAGAAAGCATGACTTTTCCCTAGTGATACTTTCTACAGTCTATGGTCAGTGCTCAAGGGCTGCCTCTACCAATAACCCCCTTCTGCTTGCACAGACATTTCCATTCACATTCATTCAGTAGGTACTTATGCATTCACGTGGACATATCTTGGTTTTGGTTTACTTCTTGCAAAAACAAAAATCACTAAGCTCAAAATCCTTTAAATATATGATTGTTATTTCCAGGTATTGTAGGGACTAGTCTCTTATAAGACTTTTCTTTCGCTTACCTTGTAAACAATAGTGTGGAAAACAGGGTCAAGGGAGGTGCCCTTGTCTGATCAGTTGTCTTTTGTGTACTTAAAGCCATTGGAAATGAGCTTTTGCCCAGTTTCTTTGAGCAGACCTTGTTTGTCTCTTCGTTTTCTCTAATGTTGTCTTTGGCTCAGGTCAAGGAGTACATAACTCTCACCATCTGGGACAGCAGAAAGATGACAGCAGGTCTTTCTGAAAAGTAGAAACCTTCCTTTCCACTTGAGTGAGAAATCTAATCTCATTTCTTTTAAATCCCCTTTGCCACCCAGACACATACACTTATTTGCAGGTCAGAAACAGCATTTTGGCCTAGACTCTTAACCAAGCTCTGTTTGAGTTAGTGAAATAATTTACTGATTGTTAGTAAATAAGTAAAGCCTGGGCCTTGCTTATTTGGTACACAACGTAGACCGTAAAGGGAGAAGAATGCTGAAATAGCAGGCGGATGATTTGAACAGGTTTCTTAATAGATGCAGTTTCTCTCTGTATTCTAAGGGTATAGTGTCCTAAATAGAGAAGAAAACTAGTAAATCTTTTCATCAGGGTCCTGCCTACTATTAGGTTACGAACCATAATAATTTGTTACCTTAGGTAAGGCCCTGTGTCATGATTATCATTATCATTTTGAGAAAATTCTGACTACTCCATGGACTATTTTTTGCTGCAAGTGCAAACTGTATGGAAATTGTGGCATTTCCATTCACTGATTTCTGCCAAAACCTTTACTGGTGATGGAATATCTCACTTAAGAAGACAACTGATATTTTTCTTGAGGAAATGTACACAGGTGCATAATTAATTTTCACATTGTCCTTTTCTATACTTATATTTTTTTAACCTACTCAACACGGGCCATGAGTGTTATGATTAAAAACATACAAAGGAGAACAGTGAGCATAATAACCAGCCGAGGTTCATCCTTCAGGTTTCCACTTAAACATCAGTTACCTGCGTCTAGATTAATTCCTCTTCTTGCATGGTACCCTGCAACTCTGCCTACTTTCTTTTTAGCTCTCAAAACTCATATAATTTATCATCTATTGCCTGAATTTGGCCAATGAGTACAAGATTATAAAATCCAGTCTTTTAACTTGCAAAATATTCTGAATGTCAATGTCTCTCAAATTTGTATCATCGGTTTTGAAGTTCAGACTATTATGCCCACCTGCTTATTAATATTTCTACTGAGATATATGATACGAATCTCAAACTTACCTTGTCCCAGTACAAACTCTTGATTTTCTCTGTGAGTCTGTTTCACGCCCTCCATGTTCCTCATTTTAGGCAATATGTATTGAGAGTTTCCTTTATTCTAGATGCTGCTCTAAGTGCTTTACAGATATTAACTTGTTTAATCTTCATAGCAACCCTATGATTTAGGTATTATTAATATCTCTATTTCACAGAGGATGAAGCTGACATGCAGAGAGAGATACAGAGGTCATACAGTTCATCAATAGCAGACCTAGGCTTTGATCCTAAGCTGTCTGGTATCAATAACTGTATTGGCCACAGCCTAATCACTGTTCTATCCAGGATCTGTCTCAGTAAATGACACCACCATTCACCCAGTGGCTCGGGCCCAAAACCTCAGCGTTATCTTCGATTTCTCTCTTTCTCTCCACCCAATATCAAATTCATTAGCAAATCCTCTTATCTCCACCTTCTGAACATATCCAGAAAGTGGCCACTTCACAATCCCTCTATTGCCATCATCACACTCAAGTCCTCATCACCTGTTCCCTTGTCTTTTGCATCCACTCTTGCTCCCCTTAGTCAATTGCTGTGTAGCAACCAAAGTGCTTCTTTTAAAATGTAATAGTTTGTGCGTCTGCTATTTGCTCAAAACCCTGCTGTGGCTTTCCACTACATACAGAATATCCAAAGCCTTACTGTGGCTGCAGGCCCAGCATGGTCTGTGTCCTCCCTATCTCATCAGACTTACTTTCTGCCACTCTTCCCTTGGTTCCCGCGAGGTTCTCCAGCTATGCTAGCCGATTTGCTATTCCTTAGACACTCCAAAGTCCCATCAAAAGATCTTTGCCCTTGCAGAGTCTTCTACCTGAAATCTTCTTTCTTCAGATAGTCACATGACACTCACTTCATTGAAGCCACTGCTCAGATGTCACCTCTTTAGAAGACTTTTCTGAATATCCTGTCTAACTCCCATCACGTACCATCCTCTTTCCCACCTTTAATTATCTCAATAGCTCTCTCTAGCTGACATTTCACTATATATTTGTTTATTGTCTTTCTCCCTCACTAGAATGTTCTGGAGGGCAGGGACTAGTTTATCATCACTGTCCCCAGCACTTAGAAAATTCCTGACTCCTGATTGTTGTGAAATAATACCTGCTGAACAAAGGAAAGAAGAACTTGTATTCTAAATACATGTGTGAATACAGGCAACTTCTGCCTGAGCTTATGTCTCCATTGTAAAATCTGTGAGGTATAAAATACCTTTCTCAGCATAATGTAGAAGAAACTCCAATACAACACTCATTTCTTCACTGCTGCTAACTACCTAAATGAAACAGAATGCCTTGCTTAAAACAAGCAAATGGCTAGATTCAGGGCACCAAGTTAGATAGCCCAGGTTCACATACGTGCTAATCCTTCTGTGCTCGTACTCTACCTTTTGATTGCTACTTATGTCTGCTGTTTCCAACAGAGACTGCAGACACTGGGTGTCTGTTGATTCCAATTAGAAAATTGTCTTCGTCGCAAAGCAGCAGGGAGTTGTAGTCCAGACGTGTGCGGCATTTCCATCTTCCTCTGCTCCTCCCAGGACCCTAAACTAGTAACATGGTGTCTGGGAAAGTGATGGCAGAGTAGTGAGAGGGAGAAATGAGGTAAGTATTCGTTCTTCACCCAGAGGAACGTTTAAAGGTGTCTATTGAATTCCCTTCCCGTAGAAAATAGGAAAACATCAAAAGTCTCCCTCTCCATTTCCAGCTGACTTGGTTTCACCATCTCCCCTTTTCAGTGTGAAGAAGTTTCCCCCCATATTCCTCCCGTCTACGTTTCTCAACCTCCTCTCAGCATTAATATTCCATCAGACCCCAGAACGAATACTCCCAGTAAAGCAGTTTCTGTCCTGCGTTACTGGACCTTCTGTTGGCCCAGGCACCTGAATGAAATCTGTTACTCTGCGGGCAGTGCCAACATGAAAGTGGTTTCCATGGATTGGCACTAAGCACTGAAGTATTTACCAAAAGGAAGAACACAAAGAGGTTAAAGATGCATCATTTGAAGATCGTCGCCCCTCTCTTGCTGAATTTTTTCATAGCCTCCCAATAATGTTCATCCTTGAAATGGGCTATACTGCCCAGTCTTCCATAAAACTCGAAGAAAAATCAAGAAAATAGCAGTGAATTCACTGCTATGTAACAGGATCCTAACTGTAGCAGGGTCTTCAGAAGTTACTGTGATAATGAGAAACAATGAAACAAAACACGTGTAAATAAATAAAACTGTCCCCCAGCCTCACACACCTTCCCTAACCATGCCCAGTATGGCAGAAACTGTTGGGTATTTAACAAAATGTGTTTGTTCACCTTTCTGGGTACACAGATGGACTCCGTTTCCCATTTACAGTGAGGTGTGGCCATGTGATGGACCCGTAGCCAACACAATGTAGACAGAAGTGATGTATGTCACTTCAAAGCTTAGCCCATGAAACCCTCCCCTGAAAGTTCAACTACGTTCCTTTTGTCTCTCACTAGTTGGAATGCAGACACTTCCTAGGGACTTTGGAAGCCTCCTGTTGAAGATGGCAGAGTCTCCATTGGCTTGGGTTCCCAAATCACTCCTTAGAAAAGCTGCCCTGCCAACCTCAATATGGTTACATGAGCTAGAAATGAAATTCTATTGTGTTGGAATTATAATACATTTCACAGACTATTTGTTACGGCAGTTAGCCTACCATAGTTAGTACACTGGATGTTATAACTTTTTTCTCAGTATGTGTATTTCTCTTTGCTCAGTTTCATCACAAGCTCCTCGAAAGCAGAATCTGTATCTCCTATTGTATCCCCTGCAGGACCTCATACAGGGACTGGCATAGGACACATAATTAGTAAATATGTTGGTCAGAGAGTTTATGTCTACCTTTTATTCTGGGATGAGTTAAAACATGAGTAGGAACATGGCCAAATCATATGGGTTTTTCATTTTGCTTTGAAATCCATCTCGGGTATGAAGGATTCTTTTATGTATAGCAGCTCAGGACTGGCATGGTCAGCGAAGTGTGACACACGTTTTTTATTATCCATAAATGGATTATCTGCTGTGACCCAGCTCTTCCATCATTCCTGCACATTCCTCCTGTCAGCAGCTGTGTCGTAGGCGCGGAGAGGGACCCTAAGCCAAGGGAGAATCAGAAACAGGTGCG
This sequence comes from Mandrillus leucophaeus, assembly GCF_000951045.1. Classification (NCBI taxonomy): domain Eukaryota; kingdom Metazoa; phylum Chordata; class Mammalia; order Primates; family Cercopithecidae; genus Mandrillus; species Mandrillus leucophaeus. Next base: position 67,410 of record NW_012104599.1, read on the forward strand.
GTGGGTTTGGGGGTGGGCATTTGTGTTACTGACTGGATATGAGTTGTGAATACATCTGCAAGTCAAATAAAATGTTGATTATCATTTCACTATTACATGCATTTACTTATTAACTATTATGAGACATAATCAAGAGTTGACAATAGGAAGATTTAAGTTAAGACCAGGTAGGAGCAAATGAAACTTTTTCAAGTCAGGAATGCATTCGTTTGGCATGAGATCTCTTTGAGGAAACAAGAGACATTTTATTTCTACCAGCTGGCTGCAGGTCAGGCAGGTGATACCTGGTAAATATTAAAATGCTCGTTGTAGAAGGGGATGGGTTTTACCTTGTGTCCTTGATTGCTCCGAAATAAACTCTGCCAGCCTTTATCCTCAGTGGCAGAGACCAGTGTCCTCATGAACACCCCTACCACCATTACCTTCTACTTTTCTCCCTGTCTCCAAAGACTCATTTTTGGAAAATGGTTGTGTAAACCAGCAGTTCGCAAACATTAGCATGCATGAGGCTTTGTTAAAACCAGATTGCTGGGTTCTGCCCACAGTTGCCGATTCAGTAGTTCTGGAGAGATGCCTGAGAATGTGCATGTCAAATGATGCCCATGCTGCCGGTCTTGGGGCCACACTTTGAGCTTCACTGGTCTAAACCCCTCAACCTCATTCTATGTGAGTGAAGGAATCTACAAACACGCACAAGTGCAACAGCCTTACAAGGTGAAGGATCCCAGCACCTGGGAGTGACTTTATGTGATCTTCCTTTCCCATGACACCAGATTGAGGCTGTGAAGGAGGAGAGGAGTTCTCAGGGCAGCTCAGTGAAATGTCACCTGACACCAGGGACCCACACAGTCTGTCTTTTGCTTCTCCAAATGTGTTCCCTCATTTCCCCACTAGGAAAATGAACAGGTTGCCATAGAGGTGTGGGTCTCAATTTCGGTGCTCATTAGAATCACCTGGGGAGATTTTAAATACTATTATTGTATATCCTGCTTAGAGATTCCAATATAATTGGTATGAGATAGGTCCTAGGAATCAGCATTTTAATCACATTACAGGTGATTCTAATATACACCCTGGTTGAAAACCACTGACATTTTCTAGATCACTTCCAGATCTACCAGTCTACCTGCATGCCTTCCCTCCCCATGGAATCCCACCCTGTCTACCTTTGCTCAGCCCTCAACCCTCCAGCCTAGCTGAACTCTTTGCCCTTACCTCTCTCCACATACATTGTATTCCATTCACCCTGGGACACAAAGTTGCTTCAAACCTCATTTAACTTCCCTGCTTAGGCAGAGGATGAGTCCCAAGCAACTGCAGAAATTCACTGATAAAAATACAGACAACAAAATAGGGGCACTTCTAGAACTCCTGAGAAGAGTTAACTGTGGAGGCAGAGGGGAACCCATTCCTGGAAAGTAACTTTTACTCATGAAGTCACACCAGAGCCCGAAGAGTACACATTACACTTAATATTGGCTCCATATTACCTATTCTCCTGGGCTGGCCCGACCCCATTTTGTGGTGATTCCTGCAGATTGACATATACTTTCTATGTACAAGCAACTCATGTGATAACATTTCTGCAAAGGTGGTGGCTTTTGCCTGATAGAAATTCAAGTGCTACCTTAATTTTCTGTTTTACTTATCTTGGTACAGAATGTGAACTTACCCACTGTTAGCCTAGGTTACTTTCATTTCATTCTAACTCTTTTGTAAACTGAACTAGAAGCACAGGAACCTTCTTTTCCGAACTTCACTTGAAGCTTTGGTTGGTGGAGGTTTTTCAGTTCAGTTGTCATTTTTAATGAGGTTATTGTTTGGGGTTTTGTTTTCTTTGAAATGGCTTAAGTTGAGGGGAAGTTTAGTCGTTTAATTCTACCATGTGGTCTGGCCGTGAACCCAAGGCCTGAGGACTGGTGCCTTTCTGCTAATTAATTCTCGATGTCAGACATCTGGAAACCCGCCTTTTCTGCCTCATCTGAGTTGACTAATTAATTAAGCTATGTTTGTAAACAGGCGTTTTCTCCCCAGCACTTCTTTCATCATCTGTTTCTTTAGCCACAAGCTGGCGACCCCATTAAATGGTAAACTACTTGGCCAATAATTCTGTTCTTGCACAGGCTATGGAGGTTCCTTTAGGAGGCCGCTTAGCACTGTGCAAGAAGCCCAGGCTTCGGAGTGAGGTGAATCAGGATTTAAATCCAGTTGAGCTATTTATTAATTATGTGACCACAGGCAAATTACCTGGCATCTTAACGTGTCAGTTTCCACATTTTCTCCCTGCAAAACCTACCACTTAGTCCAGTGTCTGGCACATCATTTGGTACTCTCTAAACACTGGGTATTTTTCTTTTTGTTTTACTTTTTTGACTGGATGGGAGCATTCATGCCACCTTCCTTGCCTTTGTCCAGGGAGTAGCTAGTTTCAAGGCACCTCCACAAACATTTTCACCTTTGTTTATCTCAAACCCATATGAGGCTATTTTTGCAAATGTTTTCACCCTCATATTTTACAGTTAGAGAATCGGTCTCTGCAAGGTTACGTGCCAACGTCCCATGGGCAGTCACAGACTGCCAGGGCCTGGCTAGGTCTTCATGCTGTTGGCTTAACGCTCTTGCTTTGAGACCAGATATCCCCCTTCCCTTCAGTGGAGGATGTGAGATTAGATTATAAACACTGGGAGGAAAAAGTTACACAAGATATACTGAGAGCACCTGATATGGTTTGGCTCTGTGTCTGTCCCCACCCAAATTTCATCTCAAATTGTAATCCTCATGTTTTGGGGAGGGACCTGGTGGGAGGTGATTGGATCATGGGGGTGGCTTCCCATACTGTTCTCATGATAGTGAGGGAGTTCTCATGAGATCTGCTGGTAAAAGTGTTTGACAGTTCCCCCCTCCTGATCTCTCTCTCCTGCTGCCATGTAAGATGTGCCTCACTTGCCCTTCACTTTCCACCATGATTATGAGTTTCCTGGGGCTTCCTCAGCCATGCAGAACTATGAATCAATTAAACCTGCTTTGTTTATAAATTACCCAGTCTAAGGTAATACCTTTTTAGCAGTGTGAGAATGGACTAATATAGTACCTTATAAAACAACGCAATGACTTAAGGTGTCGAAATGCCTAGTAGAGAAACATTATCTGATACATGGAATACACCGACAGTCTAACTGCTGGATTTCCCATTCTATAGCATAGAATATATAGATTCTGTCATTGTCCCACCAGTTCTGGTTGGTTTGTGGGTCAGCTGTTAGTCATTGTTGTGTCCCAAAGTTATTAACCAATTTCAATAACATTAATACTTACATGTGGGTGATTTGATGTATGTTTGAGTCCCCCACCAGCCCTGTGAGATTGGAAGTAGAATACACACACACACACACACACACACACGTACACACATTATACATATATATCTTCCCACTTTGCTCACAAAGAAACTTAGAATCCCAGACTTCAAATGGCTTGTCACATTCATAGGGCTTATCAGCAGTAGGGCCGGGCCAGAGATCTAGGACTTCCAACTGTGTGTTTGGTACTATTTCAACAATGCTACCACTAAAAAGAACTTACATGAGCACTGCACTTATTTATATTAAAGCACTCTAAAGAATGTTGTGCTGGTATGTCTTTTATTTCTATCCATGCTTGTCTTTCTTCTTGCTTATTGTATTCCTTGATTTTGCCTGATACGTATATCTTTTTCCCAAGGTAGACACATTGCAGTTAACCTCTGCTGTGTAGCAACCACCTCGAAACTTAGTGGCCTGAAATAGCCATAATTTTATTACTCAGCCTTCTTTGGGTCAGCAGTTTGAATTAGAATAAGTTTGAATTAGTGGTTCTTGGGTTGGTCTCCAGGGGGTCACTTATCTGTTGACTCTACCAATGCTGAATCATCCAAAATGGCCTAATTCATGGGTCTAGTGTTAGTACTGGTGATCGGATGAGCTTCATTCTATGTTTGCTTGTCCTCAAGAAGGCTGGTCCAAGTTTTTTCAGCATTGTCAGCAACATTCCAAGAGGACAAGACCCACTGACTATCGCTCATCCAGGTCTCTACATGTGTCACATTTTTCGATATCCTATTGGGCAAAGCAAGTCACAAAGCTAAACTCAGAGTCGGTGTGAGAAAGGATTGCACAAGGGCATGAATACCGGGATATCTGTTTCATTTAGTTACCACGAATATGATAATCTACCATAAATGAATATAAAAATAATATCTACCTTATAAGACTATTCTGAAAATTAAATTTCATACTGCATGTGTTTTGCTCAGCATCATCTCTGACATAGTAAATACTCAATAAATATTAGTATTATTGGTAGAATCATCATTATCTATTATTAGCTGCCAGGAGCCGGTTCCCTTTTTCAAATTTTGTTGTTATTTGTTTAGCTAACATTTATTTAGTGCTTACTATGGTAATCTTCCCTATGCTAGGTGTTGGGGATACAAGGAAATGATAATATTCAGTTCCTGCCATTGAGGAACTCATAATCTACTGGAGGAGATCAGACACATAATCAGTTAGCTATAAGATATCATGGCAAGTTGTGAGGCTGAGATATGCACATGGTATTTTGGCAGTACAGAGGAAGGATACCTAACCCTTTAGTCCAGCCAAGGAGTGTAGTAAGAAAACTTCTTGGCATAGATGCTACTGAGCTGAATCCTAAGTGAAGAGCTGTATTGTTCAGAAGACCAGGGGTTTAAAATAGAGGATTTTGGCATGAGTAAAGACATTCAGATAAGAAACAGCATTCTGTGTTATCAAATGAAATTAAAAGGCTAGGAATCCTGAAGAGATAAGCCGAAAAAGAAACAAAGGCAGGGAGGCGAGAGAGAGAGAGAGCAAAAGAGAGAGGGAGAGAAAGGTAAAGAAAGAGGAGAAGGAGGAGCAAGAGGAGGGAAGGAAGGAAAGAGGAAGGGGAAAGAGAAAGGGTGAAACGTGGGGAATAAATGTGTACTTTTCCAAAGTTAGATATTATTCTGTAGGTGAATGAGGAGGCCCTGACAGGCTTTGAGAAGGGTAAGGATGCAGTCAGATCTGCAGTTTAGAGCAATCACTCTGGGGTTCACGTGGAGCATGAATGGAGATGGGGAAACCATTAGGAGTAATGCAGAAATCCAGGCAAGAGACAGAGTATCTGTGAATGGAAGTCAAGGTAGGATCCTTTCTATTTCTACCCTCCATAGCTAAGAAAAGCATTTCCATGAGAGATGGAATGACCTTGGATATCCTAGTTTGGGAGCCTGTAGTCTAGAATATCTGACAAAAAAACTATTTTCTTCATTCTTTACCAATATTCTTATCTACCAAATTGACCTTTATTATCTAGGAGGAGTGGTAGACCCTGGGCAATCTTACAGTGAGTGTTATTGTTAAGTATTTAGTCTTGTTTTGGATGGGCCTGGTGAGGTGTGAGGAAACTGTTCTATGAATTTGGCAGGTCACCTTAGAGAGAACAGTAAGTATGTTCTTAGACACAGATCCTTCAAGCCTTTTTTTTCTTGTCTTTGTGGTCTAGGCTTCTAAAATTATAATGTATTTTAAATGACTTTGACCTCTTCCATTTGTACTCCCTCATTGCCTCAGTAATTCTTATGTGTCTCTTCAATGTTTATGCCTTGTTACTTTTCATATGTATTCACAACCTTATGTCTTGGATTTCCTGGATGATCACACTTTCAACTACATTGCTTCATTGTCCCAGAAAGCACATTCATAATTATTAGTGTTTACATTCAGATTTGTGGTCCGGAAAATATTGTCATTATACTTATGCAATATGTCCCCTTTCCAGAATGCTTCTCATTACTTTCTTTCTGATACTTTTGTATGGGCACCCTGCAGTGATAAAAGCAGCTCTCTGCAGTCTCATCTGATGAGGTCCTGCTGCAGTCCAGCTACATGTTCTAGCTCCAAAAAAATTTGCTTGAGAACCAATTTTGCTTGTTTGATTGGTTTAGTAAATATGCAATGATTTGCATCACTATTCATTAGTGTCCCAAGCTATATCTGAGAGGGGTTAGTCCAGTATGTCTAAGATCTATCAGTAGATTCCTGCATATTTTCAAGTAAACTTTTCTTTAAACCTATTGAAAACACTTGAAATTCAGAGGAGGATCATGAAGAGGGTGTGATGAGACTGATCAGGAGGCAAGGGGCAGAGCAAGCCGGGGACCAGTCCAGTAAGCCTTGTTTGAAGAGCAGTATAATCATTTCTGACTCCCAGTGCTCTTCTGCAACAACCTGGTACCTTCTGGATGGTGGCACTGTCCACTCAGTGCCTTTCATCCTCCTGCTTCTCTGGGCCCCTAGACCATCTAATGCTATGGCAGGCCCAAGGCACACAGAACTGCCAAGGAGAAGAGGACAGGCAGGTATTCTAGATCAGCATCATTTATTAGACATTATTACGACATGCCTGATACTGTTCTCTGCATTTTATGTGCCTTGTGGCACATATTATTAATATTAATATGTGGCACATAATGTTAATATTTGTGGCATTGAGGAGTGGTAAAAAAACAAAGGCTTTGGTGTCAGACTGCCTGTGTTCGAATCCTGTTTCTGTCATTTACTTGGTTTGGGGAACCCCTAAGTGGGGGTCTTAAAGGACCCTTCTGGGTTATGAGCTGTTAATCCTGGGAAGGAACTTGTAGAAGGAGTGCATGGGGAGTAGAAGGGGAGACGGAAGGCATGCAAATGACTGCACCTGGCAGCAGGGTCTGGCACACGGACCAGGTGTTAGGAGATGCCAAGTGACCTGCTGAGTGCATTTGGCTGTGACTGTAGACTCTGTGACTGTCCAAGCACCCCCACAAGGCCTGGCCAGGAAGAGAATGCAGCCACAGGTCACTAACCAAACAATAGGAACTCCAGCCCATTGGCCCTGCCTAAACCCAAGACTCAAAGAGCTTGAGTGGAGGACCCCTGCTGCTTCTTCCTTTGGTGAGACACTTGTTTAGGAATGACTGAGGAATCTGCCTGTCACTTGCAACCCAACTTACTTCTTGGCTCCTGAGATGTTCACAGAAATTGGCGATGATAAATGTCACTACTGCCACCACAACCACTGTCATTTACTCAGGGCTTACCATGCTCTGGGCACTTTACAAAGCACTTTATGTACATTATTTTATTTAATTTTCATCAGAACCCCACAGATAGTTATATTGCCATTTATGAATGAAATACACAGTGCATTATGAGAATTGTTTTGATTATAAAGGATAGACACACAACTTGAACCAATAAAGACAACTTTATTGTAGGATACTGGATCATCTCAACAGAACTCACAATGGTAATGTGGTTGAGCCCCCAGAAGAGCCATAAACCAGGACTCTGATGCTGTCATATATCTCACTCATACTCTCACTTGTATTTACTTTTCAGTGGCTTCTGGCTTCATTCTTCTCTTCCCATAGGTCAGTTTCTCCATAGGCTACAAAATATGGCTTCCCAGGGCTTCTGAATTTTACATATTATAGCTTATGCCACTAGAATGAAACTGACTTAACATTCTCCTAGGTCCTACCAAAAATCCCAAGGATTTGATCCAGCCAGTCAGGTGCCCCAACTCCTCAACCTCTCAGCTGTGGCTGGGTCAGTGGGTAGACCAGGGGGTGAAATAAAATGGCAACCTCCACAGGACCACATGGTTGGAGTTGAGGAAGGGGCACTTCACAAAAGGAGGAGATAAAGATTTACACTGAGGGGTGAGAGGGGAGAGTGAGTCAGAAGGAGAGGCAGGGATGGCTGGTTGGTAGCCCAACAGTAGCCATCCACAACACAGGGTTAAAAAAATTAAGGAACTCATCCAGACTCACAGGCAACCAATGATGGGAAAGCAAGTATTCAAATTAGGCATTTCTGACTTCAAAGTCTACATTCCTTACTAATATGACAAATTAGAATAAAGTAGGGTGAATGAATGAGTGAATACACACATACATACATATTTGCCTAAGTACTAATGAAGACCTTGCCAAGTCAGTGCTCAAATCCAGAGAGTCACAGTTCAGAATCGTCCAACGCTACACACTTTTGCTCTATCCTCACAACTGTCATTTGAGAATAAAGGTAGAAAGTAATGACAAGGTAACCTGATGACAAGCAGTGTCAGTGATTGCAGCCTATGGCCCAGTTCCCAAAAGCAGATTCTAACAGCACCCCTAGAACCCAATCATCATTTATCAGTCAGCAGGTCAGCATTGCTGCTGAGCTGTGTTCTGGAATAAGCCAAGGCCTTGGGCATGATGCACACATGTCCAGGAGGAAGCTGATTCCAAGGGAGTGGTCTCTTTGACAGGTTCCTCACTGTGTCCTGCATATTCCAGAAGATGGCTTGGGACCCAGTTTTGTTGTTTCAGGAGACAGGTCTTCATTGGAAGAAGGCATATCAAAGGTGAAGGTAGAGCTCAGCTCTCACTAATTGAGCTCCTTTAAGTCTAAGAATAGGACTCTGAGGATTATGGCTTCCCAAGGATGGAGAGTTGTGGCTTGGAGTTTTTGAGCCCTTGTGCCAAGAGGCATTAGATACTTCAGGAAATCCTGCTGAATCTTTCCACCTATTTGGGCCTGTTTAGCAAACTGTTTACAAAATTCTCTGACCTAAAAGAATTAATATTCTTTTCTAAAATGGCATCTTGTCCTAGGGAGGAGTTTATGGTGAGGCACCACCTCGCCCAGTGGGACTCTTTGGATTCAAGACCTTTGGTAAATTCAGAAGAGTACTAGCATTTTTGTTCCTGTGATTTGTTTTTATTTGCACATGAATTAAAATAGTGAATGAAACCAAAAGAACCTCATCAAGTTTACCCTGATGTTTGGAAAAAATTGAGTTAAAAGCTTGGAGTTTGTTCAGTATTTCCCCCTTGACAATTGCAAGCCACTTGCACAAAAAAATTACTTTTCTGGGAGGAAGTCACATTAAGGAGCTGCACTGATGTTTTCAATTGTAGTAGTAATAGTTATAATGAGGAGGAGGAGAAAAAAATAGCAAATACTTGCAGAAAACTAATGAGCCAGGCACAGAGAGATTAAATAACTCATCCAAGGTCACACAGCTTGTCAGTACCCTGCCTCCCACTGCCACCTGCCACCATTCTGCCTATCTGGCCCCCATTATGAACTTCAGTTGCCACTTGTCATGAACCCTTTAGACACAACCATCAGGGATCTTGGGAGACTAGGGTGAGCTGAAACAGACTCTTCTACTCTCTTAGATCACAGTAAGTTTGCAAAGAATATAGAGGTCATAAATATTTTCTTGGTAACATAGCATGGTAAAAAAAAATATGAGCTGCTAGAGTCAAACAAAACAGAGATAAAATTCTGGTCCCTCAACGAGCCTTGGGCTTTTGGGTCTATATTGTAGGCAATTAATAATATCCACCTTTTTTAGTGGCAATGAATTGATAGACCTCTGCGAGAAGTGCCTGGCCCTCGGCCTGGTCCCTAATGGCTCTAATTACTCTAATATGATCACATCTCCATCCGTGGCGTTATCTGAAATGACCATAACTGCTCTCTGGTGCTGAGGGAATCAACAGCTTCTATTCCTGGCAGGTAAGTCTGCTCTACCTCCCCCATTTTCCCATTCCTTCACTCTCCAGAGTAGGAAAGATGGAAGGAGGGATAAGCAGAGAACAGGAGTCACTCAGAGGGCAGTGCCCAGCAGCAACAATGGGTACACACAGCGCTCAGGGGGCCTGGACTCTCTTGGAGAGACAGGGCTCAGCCAGGGATAGCATCTGAGGCCTGAGATGGCAATGGATGTCTCAGTGTCCCTCGGGGAGCCACGCAGGTGCCAGGCAGGGTTGGCTGGATGGGCTTCCCTTCAGCATGTGTACCCAGAGCCTGTGGTCCCCAGCTTAGTAAGTGATGAGGCAGTCATCGGCCAAAGGCAGTCATGGATCAAATTTAAATATGGAAATTATTTTCAAGCACACTTTTCAAAAACTGAATTTCTAAACCTAGATGTCACTGAATATGCAAATAATTAGGAGAAGAAGCATTAAAGCCATGGCAGTGGCCTTTTTAGATACTCACTGCAGCAGATTGTGCCATTGCACTTAGAGTAATTCACATAGAACTGAGTCTGTCCAAGGTAACCTTATAATCAGGAAGGCTGAAGAGAAACAGAATGAAGCAGGCTTTACATCTTACATCATTTTCATGGACAAAACAACACTGGAGGGAGATCTAGTGAAGGCTTTGTGGAGGGTGTGCAATGACATCAGTCATTAATTTACTGAGCACATAGTCGTTATTCATGCCATTACAAGGGACAAAAGGAGGCATCTAATATAGTCCCTGCCCTCGAAGGGCTTAAAGACCAATTCAGAGACATGAATTTTGAAATACAGCTAACATTTTAATATGAGAGTTAAAGGGAGAGGTTGACCCACAAAATTATTACAGGTGATCAAATAAGAAAACTCTTTCTCTGGGCTGGGGTGATCAGGGACAGTATCATGGCAGTGGAGAGGTCTGAGAAGGGCCAAGGAGAATGCAGAACATTCCTGAAACATGGAAAGGGACAGACCTGTGGGCAGAGGAAGGCCATGTGCAACAACAGAAAGCAAAATGGCATCTCTGTCATGTGCAGTATAGGAAAAGCTACATGCAAAAGTATACTAAGTATACTAAGACCAAATGAGGACACTTTGGGAGTGGGGTAGATTGTTTTACAAGTCAGATAGGAAACCAAACGCTCCATTTAAAAAGACATATTATGTTTTACTGCAAAAGAAAAACAGTAAAATTTTGTGCACAGAAAAACGACCAGTCAGAAGACAAATCTGAGTGGGAAAAATGTTTTAAGCATACCTGACAGATGAAGGGTTACTATCGTAGTACACCAGGAGCTCTTCTCTATGAACAGATAAGACAAACAACTCAATAGAAAATGGAGAAAAGATGTGACTAGAGGGTAAAGGAGGAAAACCTAAATGGCTAAGAGATATAGAAAGGTGCTTGAGCTCACCGTGAGGCAAGGAGATGCACATTAGAGCAGGAAGATATTGTTTTTCATTCTTCAGATTGGCAAGCATTTAGTAGTGATAAAAACTTAGTGCTGGTGAGAGTGTGAGCAGGATGCACTCTTGTGCTTTGCTTATAGGAATTTCAATTGTTGCAAACTGTTGTATTCTGGCACCATTGGGAATATTTAAAAACATACATATCTTTTTGTTCCACTTTTTCATTACTGGGAATTGATGCCTTAGAAATACCAAGATTTGTATTATGTCTTTTGGTTAATTTTTTGGAAATATCATAAATATCATAGGGGTATGCTTGAATAAAGCAAGACACATTCATTATAATAGGCTACTATGCAGTTCTTAAAAGGAGTTAGATCTACTATTGGAAGAAATTCCCTACAGAGGTGGGAAAAGTAAGTGGCAGAGAAATGTGCGTATTATGATTCGATTTAGGAAACACACATGCATACATACAGAGTCACACAAATCCCCTTATTTGTATATATGTAGATGTATTTTGAATGGATACAGATAGTGCAGGACCATACAGTGCTAGAATGTTCACTTGGTTACAAAGAAACCAGGGGGAGAGGTGGTGCTTTAGTTTGAATGTGTCCCCCAAAGTTCATGTGTTGGAAACTTAATCCTCTATGCAACGTTGTTGAGAGGTGGGACCTTTTAGAGGCAATTAGGTCCTGAGGCTCTGCCCTCATGAGTGAATGAATGACATTATCACAGTAGTCGGTTGCTTAACCAGAGAGCGGATTTGTTATAAAAGTGAGCTTGGCCCTCTCCTGCTCTCTCTCACACACGTACTCTCTTGCCCTTCTGCCATCCGTATGGGATGATGCAGCAAGAAGGCCCTTGCAAGATGCCAACACCTTTATATTGGACTTCATAGCCTCTAGAAGTGTGAGGGATACATTTTTTAAAAAAATTAATAAATTACCCAGTCTGTGGCATTTTTTTATAGTAGCAAAAAACAAAGTAAAGATAGGTAAATAGAGAAAAATAAAGATTGAGCAAAATGAAGTGTTATCATATACTCAAACATTAAAAATCCTCAGACTGAAGATGTATAGCTTTGGGGGTAGGGAAGTGAGGGTGTCCTCCTGTCCTCGGATTTCTGCTCTATTCGGAGTCTGCAGGACAGAATGGGATGCAGAATTTGGGCTGCCTTGCAGCGATTCTGTCTATTCCTTTACCTTGCTCAGGGAAATAGCATGTAGCTTTAAGTTTCACATTTTAAAAGTCAGATGAAGGCGTAAAATAAGCAGCAAGTGTTTTGCGTTAGATCCAGATGTCATCTCAAGCAAAAAACAAAAATGCTTTGATTTTTGAAAAATAACCTTTGACGCCTAAAGAGGCTCTAATAAGTGCTTTTGTTCCAGAATCTTAAAAAAATGACTTTCTGTGCAGATGAGAGAGGCAGCCCGAGGAGACCGATGTCCTTTGCTAATCTGTGCAAGGACTGCAGCGGCCGCAATACCCTGCCCTGTTCCCCTCTCTCTTCTTCTCAATGACACATTCGCCCTTCTGCTCACATCAACTGTTCATGGTAGAGGGACAAACGTGGGGGCTTCAGAGAGGAACACGGTCTCTGTGGTCTTTTTTAATGTGTGGCCTTGTCAGGGTGCTAATTTGTGCCAATTTCACTGGCAGTAATGGAGGAATCTGTTAGCAGAAGGAAGACTTTGAAGTCTAAAAGCATTACAGATTAGTTCCCTAGAATTTTCCTAAGGGAAGCCTTATGAGCCAAGTCCACTCGAAGATACTCCACAGGTTTGTAAGGTAGACTTCCTTCCGAGGAGAAATTCCCAGCTATCCAGCCTGTACCAAGAGAACCAAACCAGAAACTCCAAAACATCACTCCTTGTTTTTCTGAAAAAAAAAAAAAAAACTAGGCAAATATTTTTTTTTTCTCTTGAGAAAGATGATTTTGGCCCTCAAGAGATCTTTTTAAATATTAGAATGGCAGATAACTGAATTTTTTGTAGACAGATGTTGTGAAATGTGCTTGTGGTAATGATGTTTGTTTAGTGTTTCCCTCAAAGGAATTCTGAGTGCTTTACAGTCATTTTCTTCATTATTTCTTAAGGTTTTTTATTTTCCTGATCCTATTTTAATCTCAAGCATAAATTCTTCCTTCAGTTCTTCTCGCTACATTGTCTCTGAAATATCTCCTGTTAGCCTCATGTTCTACTACTGTCTGCACTTCCAGGATTGTATACTGACACCACTTCAGACATCCTTTCAAGATGTTTGCTTGGTATCTCCGGCTTCTCTTTCTCTATTTACTATTTTTATTTGCTCTTTCAAACTTTTCCATTTATATTTTTCACCATACTTTCTCCCCCTTGAGAGAAGGATTGCTTGAAATATACCTTCTTCTTCTACATAATTTTTTTTTCCTTTTTTGTTAATTTTAGTTGTTTACTCATTTCTAACCTGCCTTGCTCCATAAAGAATTGGCAGTGACTATCTAAACATGTTCTTTAACATGAGCCCTGTTGGTTGGAATTGGAAATCTGATATTCGTAGATTTTCTTTTTCAAAAAAGTTTCACCTTTCAGTACTCAAGGAATTTAACTTTCCTTCTCATTTCTTTTCTTGTTTCCTTGAAGAAACAAGAAAAAAAAATCACGACTTTAAGACAAGTTCATATTTTGTAGAAACAAATTGGATACTGCTATCCCTTCAAAAAGTAACCTCTAAAAGCACCTCATCATTGGGCTTTAATCTGTAGGACGTAGAGAGCCCCTGTCGTAAAGAAATTATGATCATGAAATTATGTGGAAGGCACCTCAGAATCTATACACTTATTTTTACAGATGCAGAAACTGAGGCTCACAGTACTTTAGAAATGTGTTTATAGTCTCAGAAATACTCAGAGACACGTTTCGAATTCATTTAGAAGACAAGTCACCTGGAACATTTAAAAAATCATTAAAGAAGGTAGTAGATAGCATGAAATGATGAATAACTGGGTTCCAGGCAGTGGTGAGCTGGTAGATGTTTAACAATAGGGGCTGGGGCTGGACAGAGGGAGCCTGATTGATAGTGTTTGCCACCTTCATGGTGCCCATGCCAGTTTCAAGCTACCAGCCTGACACCCTTGAACCAGGAGTTGGGAAGAGATGAGCATAATCCAGTCAGCTCTCGAGAGTGGCAGAGATCATCCGGCTACAGTGAGTAGGCCCTTAAGGAGGAGAACTGTGCTAGACCATTGCTCCCCATGCCTCAGACCTTACAGTTGTGAAGAATAATCCATTTTCATTTAGCCTCTGCACCACTCTGCTCCTTCACTCTTGCTCTTGCTTTGGCAGATAAATAATCTTACCTCCTCAGCTATCATTTACATTTCAAGCCCCAGCTCAAAATGAGGATCTGTGAGATTTCTTCTGATTCTTTTGGAAATCGTCACTTCTACTCTGAATGCCAGAGTACTTTATTTATATATTTTATTAGAGTAATTACCAAAGCCTAACTTGTCCTTGGATAGTGGATATTAATTATCAAAGCCTATTATTGTTGATGGATAGTGTCTTTTCCCTCTAGACTGTCCTTGGAGGAAAAGGAACATGTCTTACTCCTTCCTTGTCAGAGAAGCAGTACAGTGTGGTGGGTAGGAGCCCAAGCTCTGGAGTCAGACTGCTCAGCTTCAAGTCCCTTACCATGGGACCTTGGGCAAGTCATCAAACCCCTCTGTAGCCATCTGTAAAATGAAACATTAAATGTGAGTCCCAATATCACAGGCTCACTGTGATATAGTGAGATTACTAGATATGGTCAGTGCCTAGCACATCTATGCCCTCAATAAATGCAACCTGGTATTGTTACCTCTAGCACACAGCCCAGTGCCTGGCACAGAATCAGTGTGCAGTTGGTGGTGGTTGAAATGAATGGACTTGAAGTAAGGATATGACCCAGCTAACTCGGTAGGAAGTTGGGAAAGGGTGTGATAAAGGGAACTGCATGAACAAACTATTGTTGGAGAAATGAGAATGATATATTTAATAAAAATCAGTAGGTTATAGAATTATAGGATCAGAACCCAGGTTTCCAGCTGTGGTATGATGAACACAGAGAAGGGTAGGATCATTCGTACCTTCCCTTCACCCCATATGCTAGATGATGTATGTCTATAAATATACCATTGTTATTGCAATAGCTTTTGTAGACTGCTGATTGAAATATCTCATTTTCGATGCTGTGCAATTGCTTTTTAAAACATCAAAATGCTAGATTTTGAGTACAAATACTGTTACATTTCAATTTGATTCAGTCCATCATTCCCACTAATTCATATCTCCTCGAAACTTGATTCTGCAATGCAGTTTATCTTTCCTCCTATCTAGTTTTCTGCTGTCTGCAATTTTGTAAGCATGACTTCTATTTTGTTTTCCAAAATACTATCCAGGCTGCTTCTAAGAACAGAGTCCCCTGACATGACACTAGTGACTTTTCCTATGTTGGCAGTCATTCATTAAACAATCTATTGTTTTCCTTTTTGGGTACAGATTTTAAACTGCTTTCAAATCTATCAAAGTGTGCAATATCCATATTGTTCACAATAGTATCTGAGAAACTCTGCCAAAATGTTATGTATGTAGCATTTTTTCCACAGATATAGTAAGTCTATTAGAAGAGAAAATGCAGCTAGTTTGTTGCAAAGTGTCCTAATTAATCCATGTTAGCTCTTAATACCAACAACTTCCTTTTCCAAGTTGAACTAAGGATTCATGATGTAAAATAGTGAAGTTAACTGTATCAAGGTAGGCTAGACTCAACCTACAGACTTTGACTATCTAGGTGAGAAATTTGGGCACAATTCTGAGGACAGTGAGAGATTGTTGAAATTTTTGATTCAGGGTTATATGACAAAATTGTGTTTTCTGGCAGCAGTGTCCACAATGGACTCTGGGGGGACCTTTAGTGAGATTTGAAATTTCCTGCAATAATATCAGAATGGGCCGCTGGGCTATATTAGGCTAGGCTAGTAGCAATAAAGATAGAAGAGAATAAATTTGGATTTAAGAGAAAAAAAGTCAAAAGGGACTATTGAGGGAAGATGATAGGAAATAAATAAATAAATAAATAAATAGATAGATAGATAGGTACTTTAGGGCTTCTCAACCTTTTACACATTATTGAAGGTGCAGAATATAAAACCAATTCAGCCACTGGGGTAAATAGGCCTGTTTGGGGATGGGGTACCAATGTCTGGGGCCCCCAGGACTAAGTCTCTCCTCTCCCAATTCCTACCTGCCCCAACTGGCAGAGGACATTAGTATCTCCACTGGCTGCAGAGCCATTTGGAAATTTCTGTTTTAGAAATAAGTAGTCTTAGTAATATGAGAAAAAATGTCTTGTACTAAAATCAGGATCAACAGTTCAGAGAAGTCTATATACATGAAGGAAAGCAAATGTTTGGTTCGGTGCATGATTCTGAACAAAGAAGCAAAACATCATTTATACCCTTGAAAGAAAACCAACCAGCATCAGTCAAACAGGGACTGTGTAGGAACCAAATAAGATTGCCCAAGCCACCAAGCCACTGCTTGCATTATAATGATGCAGTAACACAAGGGCAGGGGCTGTGCAGGCTACTGGACAAAGAAACCAAGAAGGAAGGAGTCTGGGTTTTGCATTAATTTGGAAATCCAAGCCGATTTGCTTGAAAATTTACAAAGTGCTACCAACTTGTTGCTTCTTATTGATTTCTGTAGTTAATAAATTAAGTAGTGCTGTAGTTCCTGGTGCCTCACCTGTTCTACTACTTTATATTGCTGCATGGAGGAAATCATAGATTGAGAAAATATAGGTGCTTGCAATCCATAATTCCTGATGATAATTGAAGATGCTCAGTTATAGAAAATAAGCAAGTATTCCCTCTTTCTCCATTAAACTCAATGAGACAGAGAGATCAAGAGCCCCCCGACAAAGCCATGTCGATTCCCTTATAAATAGGAATGAGTAGCTCTTCTGAAAAATAATGGAACCCATACATTTCTCAGGATGGTTGCCAGCAGGCCGCCATGTTCATGATTCAGGCGCACTGGCCTTTCACATTGGAGTCCATGTGGATGGTGCTCCCTGGTGTTGGGACACTCAGCCTGTGTGGCCATAGGTGGTGGCTCACAGAGAGACATATCTGATTCATCCCAGGGCTTCCACCCAGCCCAGGAGGTGCACGTCTGCATTGACCCACGTTCGTCCCCAGCCTAACTGTGCTCCCTTCCCAAACAGTGTTAGTATTCTTTAATCCCAATTTGTAATTTTATTCCAATTCAGATCCACCTAGCTCTCGCCACTGGATCTCTTCTACAGTCAAAGCAAATCCTTTTGGCTCATTTGCTCCCATTGTTCTGTTGACCTTTCCACAGCTATCCGCTGCTCTCACCATCATGCTCCTTGTTACAGTTAAGTAGAAAAAACTGGCAGCCACACATAATGCAGGCAACTCCAGCATCCTCACAGCACTTACTGCACAGTGCTGCAAGGTATTTGTTTACATATCTGACTCCACTCACTATGAGCTTCATGAAGGACAGAATGATGCTTCTTTGAGCCGTGGGTCTTGGCAGGGTGCCAGCACATAGTAGGTTCTCATTTAATGTTTGGTAAGTGAGTGATAATTGAATGTATTGCCTTTCTTACATTTGGACACAGTAGTCTCATTTGGGGCATATGACTAGAGAGAAGAAAAAGTATTCCTCTCTCTAGTTTGTACAATGTTGGCACTTGTTGGTTTTTGTTCAACTGCTTCCTGGAATTATTCAGACAATACAGGGACAGGCTGTTATGTTGTGGCCAGAGGTTTCTGATTCTCGTGTTCATTCTTGTGCAGGTGGGGAAGTGGAAAGACAAGTCCCTGCAGATGAAGTACTATGTGTGGCCCCGAATGTGTCCAGAGACTGAAGAGCAGGAAGATGACCATCTGAGCATTGTGACTCTGGAGGAGGCACCATTTGTCATTGTGGAAAGTGTGGACCCTCTGAGTGGAACCTGCATGAGGAACACAGTCCCCTGCCAAAAACGCATAATCACTGAGTATGGCATCCTCTCAATGACTTTGGGTGGCATGGAAGAGTCAGCTTTGATGCACCTGTTAGCACTTGGCTGGCCTGAGACCTGAGGCATGAGAACTGGGCACTGTGTCTGATTTCTAGTTGTTTTTGATCTGTGGGATTACTGGCAGCCCTCTGGTCTAATGTCCCATTCTGTCCAGATGGTGACCTGGGAAAATGATGGCTAACTTCCTATGCTAAACTTTCTCTGGTCTTGCTTGGCCTCAATGATCAGGGCCTCAAGTTTATGGAGATTTAAGTTTACTTCTGGTTTTCAAATATGTTTTCTTGGGCCAACATGCCCCAAAATCTTGAGAGTTAGAACTATTTTTTGAAAAATATAAAACTAATCTATGCTTTTAAAAGTCAGGATAATGGTTTTCCTTGGTGTGAAGTGCCTAGAGTGGGAAACAAGAGGCCTCTTGGGTGCTGGTAACTTTTCTGTATCTGGATCTGGGTGCTGATTAAAAAGAGGAGTTCAGTCTGTGAAAATTCATTGAACTGAGGCCTTCAAATATGCACCCTTTTCTTATGTATTTTGTACTTCAAAGGAGAATTAAAATTAAGAGGAAACATATCTCCATGTGATGAGATAATGAGAATAGTGCAGGTCTGCTGTCTGTCTTATTTCTTCACTCGAGTCTAGTGTAAATTGTGCTGAGCTGTGAAGGGGGTCTGCTTCGGGATTGGAGGTGTTTTAATGGCAAAGGGTAATAAATGTTGCCTTTTTGTACAAAGCCTTTTTGTTCATTTGTTTTTGTTTCTTTAACTGGCTAGGAATAAAACAGATGAGGAGCCGGGTTACATCAAAAAATGCTGCAAGGGGTTCTGTATCGACATCCTTAAGAAAATTTCTAAATCTGTGAAGTTCACCTATGACCTTTACCTGGTTACCAATGGCAAGCATGGGAAGAAAATCAATGGAACCTGGAATGGTATGATTGGAGAGGTGAGTGTCCACAAGGGCTGTTTCCATTTTCATTTATTTTCCTTCTTTTAAATGTATGTTTTAAACATGCTCACTTTATGCATTTCAGAAAATACAAAATGGCAAATAAGATGTATTGTTCCCACTATATAAAGAAAACCACAGCTAGGCTGTATTTTCCTCGTGGTGGTCCCTTGCCCTCTGAATGTTTTAATTGGAGGATTGCGCCTTTCTCTTAGGTGGTCATGAAGAGGGCCTACATGGCGGTGGGCTCACTCACCATCAATGAGGAACGATCGGAGGTGGTCGACTTCTCTGTGCCCTTCATAGAGACAGGCATCAGTGTCATGGTGTCACGCAGCAATGGGACTGTCTCACCTTCTGCCTTCTTAGGTAAATGATGGGTTTGCTGGTGGAAGGAAATGGACATATGGATGGGGAAGTGAAATAGGGAACAAAGAAGGAGCACATGGCCAGGCTCTTCCAGCTAGGAGGTGGTGTGCTAGGAGCTCAACTCAGTCAGGGACTTCACTTAGGGGACTTCAAAATTAATTACTCTCAAACATGAAAACTGATGAACACCCAGAAAAATAGGAAAGCATAATGCCGTCTAAGAAAGCAGTACTGGACTGGTCCTCAGAGGGCCTACTGTAGTCCCATTCCTGCCATTTAGTCAGCATGTGACCTTGAACAAATTTGCTCTATCTGGGGACTCAGTTTCCTCATCCACAGGAGAAGTCATTTCAACCAGGCTGATCTCTGAGGCTGCTTCCTGCCATAATAATTTCTAATTCTGGATATCATTGAAATATCTATTTATTTTTAATTATCTGCAAGAATTGTGCTCAGTGCTACCAAAAAAGGTTTTTTGTTTCCACGCAAATTTTCTGAGGCTTTGCCAGATAGAGCTGATCTGATTCTTCCTCCCACCCCAGCGCACCCCTCCCCATACCATTCTCTCCAGCATCACTTAAATGTCAAAAATCTCAGATGTGATATAAGACTGGGTGAGATGAGGCCAAGATTTCAGTTAGATGAGGTCTTTTGTGAGCTCATACCCCATACTTTTTTCAGGGGCCATGGAATGAGGGGTTGGAAAACAAAACGTCACCTTGAAAACAGAACACTGGGCTAGCAGAAAGGAGACTGGGTTTGGCCTAAACAAGCCATAAGCCCCTGGACGAGTCACCATCTCTCTAAGGGACATCAACATTTTTTAAATGGGGCTATTACAGTAGACAGTGACTAACATTTCTTTAAGCTCTAACCATAGGGAATTAATTCAATTAATGCACTGCAAAGTGGAGTTATAGGCGCCATAGAATTTTTCTATAAATTACTCAAATTTCTTAGCTAATCTTCTTACTCACAGTGAAGCAAATTCCAGCCTTGCCAATTTTATGTGAAATGTGATTAGATAGTACACACTGTATGCAGTAATTCTCATAGCTGCTGTACGTATTTTATTTGCTTTTTTTCCTGTGCAAGGATAATTGGAACATTAAGAGATATAAACAAAACCACATTCTAATTCTAACCTTGTCAGTACAGCACTACCTTAACTTCTGAACTGGCAGAGCCAGTGGTACATTAATATATCACTGGAATGGCATAGAAATGTCAGGCAGGGTGTGTTTATGTCTGTGTTCAGAGGAGGAGCAGTTAGTAATAGGGATAAGAGAAGCCAACATTTATTGAGCACCTACTATATAATGTGCCAGGCATCATTGTACACCCTTTGGTAATATTAACTCATAAAATGTTATTATACCCATTTTATAGCTTAGGAAACGGAATCTTAGACATATTAAGCCATTTTCCAGCAGTCTCTTAGCTGATAACTGGCAGCTCTAGGATTAAAATCCAGCTATGGTAGCCTTCAGAACCTGTGTTCTAGTACAAATAAGGCCTTTTCAGGGTTCAGCCCCTAACCCAGGAACCAGCATGGGGGACAAAGAGCAATGTAATAAAATGAAAAAACACAGACTTTTTGGCTCAGTTTGTAACTTGACCCTGCCACTTTCTGAGTATGAACTGGAAAGAACCTTGACCTCTCAGTCCTAGTTTACTCCTCCATAAAATAAATAAGGTAATCCCTAATGAAAGGGCCATTAGAAGGATTATATATACAGTATGTGGTAAAGTACTTTCTAAATTGTAAAGGCCGAAACAGACGATGTATTTTGTGTATAGAAAGTTTCCCTGGGCCTAATGGGAGGAAAAGACCATAGAGGTGATGCTTTTACTCAGTTATTCCCCAATCTTAGACAAAAGAGAAATCAGGGTAGAATTGCAATCAATTAGAGTCAAGTGTGCAGAGGTTTTCTCTGCACCTCTGGAGAGAGCCTTTGAATTGTACCTCTTACGCTCGCATCTCTAGCTGCCATTAAAAGGTTTTGCATTTCACAGTTGGTGTGTTAAGCACTGGGGCTTTATCAAGATCTTTTTAAAATTGATTAAGTGAGCAAGCTTTTACAATTCCTTTGGGAGTTCGATAATAAAGTAGGTTTCAGAGTAAGAAATATATTTTCTAATTTTCAGCCAATTTTTCCCCTTTTTAAACTTCATCTTTATTAATGATTTGGAAGATGGAGAAAACAGCATGTTAATTCACTTAGTTATGAGTTTACAATGTGCTGTGACAGCTAAAAAGGCCAGAACTATTTTGAGACACAATTGAGGGAGCATTGTATCATGGGACAGAATAGTGATTGTCCCTTTTTATAGGCCTTCACAGAGATGGCTTCTGGAATATAGTATCTAGTTTCGGGACACCTCCAAGCCAGAGAGATATTTAGCTCAACTGGAAAGCATTCAGCACACATGATTAAAGATATTAAAGAAAGCATGTATGGAACATTCTTGCTACCTTGCCCAGTCTTGTCCCATCAACCCTATCACTTGGTGACAGGGGATAGATTGTAGTTGGTTTGTGAATTACAGCTTAGGCATGTTCCCTTGTCACTTGTTAAATTCCCACCGTTGCAGATAATAAT
>NW_012104599.1:89565-93310 GCF_000951045.1 Mandrillus leucophaeus
GGCTAATTTTTGTATTTTTAGTAGAGACAGGGTTTCACCGTGTTAGTCAGGATGGTCTCGATCTCCTGACCTCGTGATCCGCCCATCTTGGCCTCCCAAAGTGCTGGGATTACAGGCGTGAGCCACCGCGCCCGGCCGGAAGGATTCTTTAACATTGACTTATATTCTCATACCCTAATGATGTCTGATAACATACAATACATAAAAGTAGGGTGAAAAAGTGAATCTAGGCTAGGAAGTTTAAGAGAAGTGATACAAGGAGGAAAGGGGAGCTAGTTATGTATTGTACATAATTATTCCTGAACAAATTCAACTCTAAAATAGTAGGTAGGTCTGTTGAGAATGACTGTATCTGCAAGGCTCAGAAGCATTGGGGAAGGCATTTCCAGGCCTCTATTACATGGTGCGGCCATATAGATGAGAACACAAATTGAGTCAGTCCAATACTCACCTCATAGCTAGTACTTCTTCCAATTGCACCATTTACTGAAATACCCAGATATTGGTCCAATATTGGCAGAAACTGCCTCTACAACCTAAAAGGCTCACAGGCATGAAGCTGTCCTTCTCATGTATTTGAAGGAAGATAGTCCTTGCCCTTTAAGGAAATGGTTCAGGTACAATCTAGCGTAGGCCCTGGCTTCCTGAAGGCAGACAACACACTGTGGTTTGTTCCCCACCCCCTAAAATATGAAATGAATATGTGAATTAATTCGAAGTCTTTTGCTCTCTGTTTTAACCCTGAGCACTGCTTTTTTCCCTTCCCCAGAGCCATTCAGTGCTGACGTATGGGTGATGATGTTTGTGATGCTGCTCATCGTCTCAGCCGTGGCTGTCTTTGTCTTTGAGTACTTCAGCCCTGTGGGTTATAACAGGTGCCTCGCTGATGGCAGAGGTAAGGCCGGCTGGAACTGCTGCATTTCCCCAATTTTTTTCTCCTATTTTCAAATCTCTGGACTCCTCATTTGTTATCTGCATTTTCCCTAGCATATCCATTTCTGAAAAGGAACCCTGAGGTGAACATTTCTAGGTCACCATCTTGGTGTCTCTTTAGAAATACCCCAGTTAAGATGTTAGTTTGAATCTGTAGGTCTGCTTTATGCCTGGCCCCAAGCCTAGTTGCACTCCCAAGTTAAGGAGAGGAAAAACTGTTGGTAGATATGGGTATAGCATAAACATGTCATAGGAAACTATTTTGATAACCTTAGGCTGTGGGCAGTCTGTTGGAACAGATGTCGCTAGCAAGGCAGATTGTACACACATGTTAAGAACAAGAAGAAATGGAATGCCCCAGGGTATTTGCAGGTGGTTGTGGCTAGTAGAGTTCCCCAGTGCCAAAGGATCACAACTGAAGTACCAGATCTCCAAAGCATATGCTCCTGGCTTAACCCCCTTGCCAGAGAGTATAAAAGTTGGGTGTTGGAAATAAAATAAATGAGGAAGACCAATTCTCACTCATAGCTGTTATTGGGTATGGTCCAATTTCCTGGGTAGGTGGACCCAGAGATGTGAGGGCTGCCCATGTGTTTGAGGCATTTATGACAGTTTTTAAAAGTTCACATGATTTCTAAAGAGGGGCATGGGATCCTTGTAAATAACTCCTCTAAAACTTCCTGAGAACCCCAGGATTAAGAAATATTCTGCCTTCTCTGAGCCTTCTCCATTTCAGAATGTGAGCTCTATCCTAGAATTATACCTCCAAAAGGAAAGATTCTTAATCCTGGCTACACATAAGAATGATCTATGGGAGTATCGAAAAGACACGGGTGCTTGGACCTCATTTGCTGATTCACCAAGTCTAGGGTGGAGCTTAGACCACTGTATGTTTCAATATAGTGTTTCTCTATCTTGGTTGCATGTTAAAATAACCAGCCCCACCCTACACCAATTTAATAAGAATCTCTGAGGATAGGGTTTCAGGCAGCAGTATTTTATAAAATCTTCCTCATGCTTCTGTTGGATCCACAGTACAAGCTGTGAAACACCAATTTACTGAAGTATTTCCAAGTGTAGACCTACCTTTTAATTTGGTTTGTGTATTCTGAGATGGGAGTTGGAGTGTCTCCACTGCATGGTACAGTCAGGGGCCTTCCACCTGTGCTTCATCCAGAAGCCATGACCTAGATCCCAGCCTGTGTGGCATCAGAAAGAAGTGGAACATCTGGGAATCACATGAGTATATACTTAGGTCGGCAATGTCAAGAACTAAAGTCAGTGTGCATTGCCTCTCTCCCCTGAAAAAATAACAGGAGCCAAAAATCCAGACTTGCAAAGAAAGCTCAGAGTGAGGGCTTACAATTACTCATTTTACCGAAGGCTGTTTGTCTTCACAGAGGAATTCAACATGGGACCACTTTAAATATCAAGTCTCCTTAGAGCATTTTACAATTTACAAAACTTTAATTTATAAACAACTTTTTAGTTACACATCTGTTGCATGAAATAAGGTCCACACGCACAGATGTGTGTGCACAGTTAGATATCAGGTTCAACGTGAGTTGTCCCTGATGATTTATTTGGCTGAGCAGATGCTATCAGGATCACAGATTACATCATAAGACCTGTGCAAATATGTTGTAAAACTGTGCAGGCAGATGTTCATTTCTGCAGTGGAGGGGCTACATGGAGATTCAGACAACAGGCAAGATTTTACCATCAGCATAGAGATTGCGATGAGGTCACAATACATATATGGGCAGAAGCCCAAGCACTGTGTGTGCAAAGGTTGGGGGAGCGGGGGAAATCAAAGTCAAAAGCAGCTTCCTTTCTGCCCTTAGATGCATGTAGCGAGGCCAGAATTCTATGACTTCCCCCTTGGCCTTCCTGATATTCTTTTACACACAAGCTTCTACGGCAGGAAACCAGCTGGGAAGTGTTGGCATTGGAGTGGGGTCAGGTTTGTCTTTGAAATATTGAGTGCTAAGTGCTAGAAGCTAAAGAAAAATCAGGAAAAAGTGCATTCCAAGCCATCTAGCATCAGTGTAAACAGACTTGAAGAGGGTTTGTGAACGGTAGAAAACAATCTTACACAATTCTTGGTGATGTTTTTGGAAGTTAAAATGCATTATTGGTAGATACAAATATAAAATTTAGGAAAAACTGACAGTAATGATTCAAGTGCGACCATAGTGACATAGGCAGCCTGTGTTATTCAGTTTTGATGTGACCTTGATAGGGTCTTGTATATGGGGCAGGTTGATGGCTCCTCCAGAGGGGAGTCATGACTGTTAATTCAAAAAAGACCATCCCACACACACCCCAGGCTTTTGGTTTTTCTTCTAAGGAACCCTCTGCAGCCCTCCTGAGAATCCCTGGAAAAGAGAGATACACACTCTCAAATTTAAAAGCCATCTATAAAAGCCATCTATAAAAGAGTGAAAGAGTTTCCTGCTCTGAGCAGGGACTCACCCTGTGTATTTGTAGGTTTAAATAGAACCAGTCACAATGGCTTAACTTTCGTCCTTGTCTTTCTGTCGTGCCAGAGCCTGGTGGCCCCTCTTTCACCATCGGCAAAGCTATTTGGTTACTCTGGGGTCTGGTGTTTAACAACTCCGTACCTGTACAGAACCCAAAGGGGACCACCTCCAAGATCATGGTGTCAGTGTGGGCCTTCTTTGCTGTCATCTTCCTGGCCAGCTACACTGCCAACTTAGCTGCCTTCATGATCCAAGAGGAATATGTGGACCAGGTTTCTGGCCTGAGCGACAAAAAGGTAAGAGACTCATTTGAAATCTCCCATCTTTCC
>NW_012104599.1:94995-102470 GCF_000951045.1 Mandrillus leucophaeus
CGCCCAGCCTCATCCATTTATTAATCTGTTTTTAAACCTCTCTCTCACTGTTTCTTCATCAACATCTTTCATCATGACCCTAACTAAAATTTGAGTTAGATACCTCCTTTCACCCCTCTTTGCAGCCACTACCATAATTACCTTTTGGTGACTATTTCTGGAACCTGGACAGTAGTTGGGCTGACAACAACCACAGGGCTCATTACTTGGATGTGGCTTAGGGTAAGGTGGACCACGCCCACCTCCTATTGTTTGGATGTCTGATCCCTTTAAATCTCATGTCGAAACTTGATCCCCAGTGTTGAAGGTGGGGCCTAATGGGCAGTGTTTGGGTCATGGGGTGGATCTCCCATGAACAGATTAGTGCCTTCCTTGGGAGGGGCAGGACTGAGTGAGTTCCTGCTTTGTTACTTTCCATGAGAATTGCCCCAAAAGCTGATTGTTAAAAGGAGCCTGGCACTTCCCCTCTCGCTTGCTTCCTCTCTTGCCATATGATCTCTGCACATGCTGGCTCCCCTGCCCCTTCCACCATGAGTGGAAGCAGCCTGATGATGTCACCAGATGCCCAAACTTGAACTTTTCCAGATATCAGAATTGTAAGCCAACTGAACCTTTTTTTTTCTTTATAAATTACCTAGTCTCAGGTATTCCTCTATAGCAACACAAAATGCACTAAGGCACCACCCTAAAACATGGATGTTGCAGAAACTTGATGGGCCATGTCCCATGTGTAGACTTGTCAGAAGTATGGCAGACCATGTCTTCACACGCGGCTGTGGCAGAGATGTAGTAGACTGTGTACCCACACAGAGTATAGCAGGGCCTTGTCACCATGATTGACATGGCAGGGCAGGGGTGTAGTGTATCATGTCCTGTGCATGGTTATAGCACTGTATGGTGAGATCATGTCACTATGCATCAATATGGCAGAGATGAGGTAGGTCACAGATCTTCCTAAGGGTCTGGGCTGTTAAGTGGAGGATCTCCATGGGTATCAACATGTTTCCTTCCAATGTCTCAAAAATTACTTGGTATACTGCACTTATCTTTCTCTTACCCTCATGGGCCATGCAGTAATAACTGAATGCCTTTCTGTTTGAACTGAGCATAACTGAGACACGGAGGAAGATAGTTTTCTTTTCCACGATCTTGAAATAAGTATCATATCTAGGCTTCTTAAAGCAGATAGGATATGCATGTCTGCCCTCCATACCATGATGATTATGTTCTAAAAAGTTGGAGCCCATCAGTATGTTTTATAGAATGAAGGCAGTTTGTGTGTGTGTATGTGTGTGTGTGTGTGTGAGAGAGAGAGAGAGAGAGAGAGAGACTTTCAAGACCTTTGAAATAATTTCCACTGTGACACCAGCTCTGCAGCCTCATTGGCCAATTCTTGGGTTCCTGCATCTGATATCCTGGGTATCCACAATTCTTCATCTTTTTCAACTATACCTCTATCTGTGCATCTGCCTAGGAGGCTTTTTTCCCCACTTTGTCATTCATCGAACTTCTACTGAAGCTTCAAAACCTAGATTAGAGATCCCTTTATTTGTGGAGCTTTCCCTAGCTCATCTGGGAAATTAGTCATTCCATACCCTATTACGGCAACTATTCAAATCTTTATTATAACACGTATCTTCCACATTCTGTTGCAATAATCTATAGGCCTATATCTGACCACCTATTCCTCTATCTGACCGTGAATTCCACAAAGTCAATGACCGTAACTTGGTCATCATTAAGACAAAAAAAAAAAAAAAGACTGTGGGGAGAGAGGAAGAGAGGCTGTATTTACTTAAGAACCCCTGGTGAAAACAGTGGACCCAGCATCACAGGCAAAGAAAGCAATGAGTCAGCAAGTGCCCCTTAACAGCTGTTTAATTTGTAAATGGTTATCTGATACATTTCAGAACTTTGCAGATGACAAAACAGTAAAGTGGAAGCACCCTACCAGAATCTGTCAACATGACTTACATAATTATAGAAAATACTTAAGTAACTAATGACTGCATATCAGTGTCAGAGACAGTTACATAAATCAGAAAGAGTTTCCTGAAAGTATACTTAAAACGTTAAAATTCTTATAGTCTTACTTCAAAACACCTAAAGAAAACAAATTCATAGGACAGGTTATGGTAATGTGTGAGGGGAAGTATATTCTGTGAATTTAGGAAAAGAATAAAGACATTCAAACAATAATGTTGAGAAAAGAAATGAGGTGATTTTGAAGATTATTTTCCAATGTGATTAGATTTTCATCAAGGAAGTAACATTTAAAATGGAGAAGGGTTCCTAAACTTGTTTTGACTATTACAGGTGATATATCTTCCATATAACTCAGATCAAATGATAAATATCTTGGAGTGATAATGGAAAGATATTTGTAGCCATTCAATTTATAGCTTTTTAAAAAATTATCTTCAGCTTTTTTTGCAGGAAAAAAAAATGTACTCAGATTTCATTTATGTTAAGGTAGAAAACCAGAGTTAAATTTCCATGAAAACCTATTTTTGTGCTCCTTTATACTGGAAGGCTTCCATTTTGCGGTAGCACATTACAGTGAATTCAGAATTGTTCCACTACATGCTGTACCTAAATATGGGTGCAAGTTCTAACGTTCAGCAGCCCGACTGTACATTCCATCAGCTCCCCCAGTGGGAGGAGGGTGTAAGGGAGCTAGTGACATCTTTCTTCTCTTAACAAAGAGCCCACAATACATTCTCATATTTCTCACCCATCCAGATGGATTTCTCATTTTGCAGTCTGCCAACCATAGTATGAAGGAAAAAGAGCTTGGCCAGTGAGGGAGGGGGACATATTTGCTGGGCACTAGGTACATTTTGTATGCTCTGTGTATGCTATTTGGATAATCTTCATACAGGTATGATTATTCTCATTTTACAAATAGGAACACCGAGACTCTGGAAAACTAGTAACTTCCCCAAAGTTATACATTATCAAGTGACAGAGCCAAAATTTGAGTTCCTGTGTATTTGGCTCTAACATCACTCTGCCAGGGTGTTTCTCTTATAGCTAATCTCAGGGAAAGCTGTGACATAGATAAGGATTGGTATTGACACCCCTGCCCCCACTTTCTTATTTAATTCCCTATCCTTTAATGTAATGCCTTGATTCCACTTAACAGAGCACATTAACACCACCACTACTATTACTACTAATAATAATGATTATCATTGTTACTATTATTAATAATAATAATATAACTTCAATGATAACATCCCAGCTAAAATTTTTTTTCAGCTCTTACAAGCCAGGCATCATGCCAAATATATTTCATAGATTATCTTATGTAATGGTGCTATTAATATCTTTATTTGTAGATGAGGCAACTGAAGCTTGGAGAGGTTAAGTAATTTGCCCTTATGGTGTTCCTGGCTCACTATAGCCCCTGAACAGTGTGCCGCCCTGTTTAGACACTGATGCTATTTGATGCTTTTTCCAGTTATTCACTTTTCTTCCTACCTTCCCATCTACCTTATCAAAGCCTAACAAGTTAGATCCTTTCCCCCTACTAACATGTAGCTATCTAATTAATTGAGCCATAATAATTAGATAGTATTGTAACATTTGCACTTTATTTAATAAGCCTTTTAGTGATATTATTTTAAATAGAGAATAATGGTGATTTCCAGTACTTGGGCAGGCTAATGGCCCTCAAATTGACTTTAGCCTGTGCATAGAGTGACCCTCAGCTTTAAGCCACTGTTGGATGGTGGAGAACGGTGCCACCAGGAGTGAGAAGGGATAGTTATGGGGTCAGTGGGGTCTGGAGTCAGAATGAAGGAAGCCCACAGGGAGGTGGAAGCTGCTAAAGTCACAGAAGGTTGCCGTTTGACCATTGGGCTCTCAAGGGTATCTGGCTGCAAATGATTTCACACATTCCTACCACCATTGTGACACCTGCCTGAAATATATTTTGCAGCTCTTTTCCTCAAGGAATTAGAGGAGCTTTATTAACTTTCAAATGTCAAAAAGGTGCTCATCTGCTTACTGAGGGTAGCTGTCTTTGCCTGCCACACTGGAGGTACAATCAGGATGGCCACATAACACCCAAATGAGGACCCCATGGCTTTCTAAATAATGAGTCTTCTGGGTTTCCAAGAAGTCCCATGGAGGTCTGGAAGTCACTTCATATTCTTTTGGGATATAGGAAGGGCATGACTTTTAAATCAGCATGCAGGCAAATAAATAAATATGCATTCTGGAACAAACTCAGCCTAGTGATAAGCAACTTTACTCCACAACTACCCTGAAATGTTGAGTGGTTGTGGAGCATGTGTGAGGAAATGGGGCCACGCTTTCCACTGCGACAAATTTATTTTCCTGCCCTATTAACTGGAAGCCAGCAGGAGACAGCCAACCTCAAGCCCGATCTGTCACACCCTTTTCCTGGCCCAGATCATCTCGCTCAGACCACGGAATACTGGGCTAAAAATAGCTTAATTGAGAAAGTAGCAGTCATGACCAACTAGCCAGGGAGCTAGTAATGAGGGCCTGGGTTGGACCTCTAGGTAGCTGAGCAAACTGTAAGGGTATGATTCATGCAAGGGAGTCCTCTGGGCCTGTCAGGCAACTATTCCTCTTAGAGCCACTGATCAAGAGCAGGTCTGGAAAATGTAAAACTCCCCAAATCCTGGGAGTGTCTGATGTACAGAATGCTCATGAGAGGGGGAAGGATACCTGCGTTTTGTTCTCTTAATTGGCAGAGTCAGTCTGACTCTTTCCATGGACTGCTGTCCCAAGCACTGAGCCTCCTTCATTCCTGCCAGGGTGACCTCCATCCAAATGGGTCCAGAACAGACCCCTGGGTCTTGGATAGCCCCAGGTCTGTCCATCAGGGTTGGCTACCCCCACTTCTTCTCTGGCTTTATTTAAGAATGGGTCTGCTCTGTCCCCCAACAGGTTCCCCCAAGCCCTAATTCCTCAATCCATCTTGACTGAGACAAGAGATCCCTAACTTCAGTTCAACATCCTGTGGCCTAGTAGTGGTCACCCTCCAAGTCCTCCTGGGGGGCAGATGACCCAGAGTTGATGACTGGGTTCCTAGCAGGGCTTCACAGTTGACTTTTACTCCTTCCTCTTTTGTGGCCCCCTTCCCATTGAAAGACCCTCTTCCCCTTGAACGACCACCTGCTTCTTGCCTTCCCATGACCTCTAACACTGTATTCCTCACCTCTAAGTTCTGCTACCTTGTTGGGGCCTGAAGTGGGTTGAATTGTATCCTCCCAAAGATATAGCCACATCCCCACCCCTAGAACCTACAAACATTGACCTTGTTTGGGGAAAAAAAGAAAAAAATCTTTGCAAATGTAATTAAGTTAAAGATCTCAAGATGAGATCATCCCGGAGTATCCAGGTAGACACTAAATCCAAAGACAATTGTTCTTATAAGGAAAAGGCAGACACAGTTTTGACCCAGAAGGGGAGAAAACACATAGATGAGAAGACCATGTGAAGATGGAAGCAGACACTGGAGTGACGCAGCCACGGGAACACATGGAGCCACCAGAAGTCGAAAGAGGCAGATATGGATTCTCCCCTAGAACCTTTGGAAGAAGCACAGCCCAGCTAACACCTTGTTTTGGAACTTCTGGCCTTCAGAACTATGTGAGAATAAGTTTCTGTTTGTGGCTATTTTTTATGGCTGCCACAGGGACCTAATACAAGGCCTTCACGACTTCTGTAATCTGCACTTTGAGCTCATTGCATCCTTTAGACTTCAGTGCTTCTCCTCTTTGTCCCAATCTGCATTGTCAGTCTCCCAGCCCCATCCTTTCAAAGTGTGTATTTCTTACAGTGGGATCAGGTTCAGTTCCCCTCTCCTTTACCTAGAAGAATGGATCCAGTTTGCACTGAAGCTTTGCAGAGACATGCTTTATAGGCAGAGTCTTCTCCTTGCTGGTTAATTTCAGGGAAACAATACAAAAACTGAGTGTCAGTGTGCTCCTTTTTGCTGTGTCCTTGAGCTGGATTAATGTCAGTTTCTCACAATACGTACTATACTGCTTATGTGCACACTTCCCCACTACCTTCTACTAGGCCTTTTAGTAGTGATATCCTTATCAAAGGGAATTGAGGACATGTCTCTGTAAGATGTATCATTTTCACAATTCCTTTGTGCAGAAAAACACTAATGCACTCTTCTCATATTCTAGACGGTGCCATGTTGTTTAAATCACAGAACTGGAAGAAACTTTATTTGATCAACAGGCACAGGGAACTCTTTTCTCATCAAAAGCAAATAGGCCTCCTCTCTCTTCTTGTAGCCTTATCCTCCTTGTTACACAAGAATGCACGTGCACACACGCGCGCGCGCACACACACACACACACAGCCCTACCCTCCAAGACTACATAAAAGTACCAAGATAACCGGGTAAATAGTAACTTAGCACTCACAAAGCTGCACAAGGAACACACGTTTCCCATGTGCATAGAAGGTTTACTAAATGGATATCAGAAAGTTTGTCTTTGGGTAAAGAATCTGGCTTTCTGTTATTCTGCTATTAGTAGACTCATCTTTTTGTGAAACACAAAAATGAAATGAAGGAAGGAGAAGGAAGCAGACAGATGGAGAGAGTATAAGGGGAAAGAGGAAGGAAGGAAGGGAGGGAGGGGGGGAGGTAGTCAGAAGCCAACACTGTCCTAGATCTGCTCTGTATTGCCCTTCTTAGAAAGGTATCCCTATGCAAGATATTAGAGGACCAGAGGCTTCCTGAAACTACAATGTTTTTAATGCAACTATGCAAACTAGCGTGAGTATGAATTCAGTTTTCTCACCTGCATTGAATTGAACTAGGCCCAAAATTAAAGCCAGAAATAGGCAACAAACAATTTTAATTAACAAAAATCAAAGTACATAGCATGGGATGTTGTCCTTTCAGATTTGGATGTTCTGGATGTGGGAGAGGCTAGTGAGCACTTCTTTTAACTGTTGGAATCATTGAATTTGTCTGTGGCTTCCCTATGGGACCTCTCCCAGTCAGGTTGACTCTCCCAGGGAGGAGCAAGTGGCTCTGAGGATTCCCAGCAAATTTCAAATCTACTTATAGCCAAGTCTCTGTTTCTATAGGAGAGCTATTCTATTTAGCTAACTGTTGAAGGCAGTTGCTTTATTCCAAAGTTTATTTACATAAAAGAATAGGAGAGTTTCCCAACATTCTTTTCTGATTAAAAACAAAAAAAACAATCAATGTTTTAATACGGGGAGGGCTAATCTTTTATAAGTTCACTAAATCGTGGGTTGTGGGTTGAGAATTTATTAAGAATTAATGTTTCACTTCTGAATAAGTTCGAGTCCTTTGAGACAAATTAATGCCTCATGGAAATTTAGATGTGGCCAAAAGCATCAAACCTAGAATGAGTCAGGTTTTAAAAATGTCAGAATTACATTCACAATGAAAATTGTGGCCAGGGCTGCTCTGGGCTTCTGTGTTTCAGCCTTGTTGCCTCCAG
>NW_012104599.1:103165-107153 GCF_000951045.1 Mandrillus leucophaeus
GGGGGGGGTGGGGTAGCTACTGGAGGGCTGTGAATTCTTTTTTCTGTACTTTTTACCTACTGAAGCTGCTTTGAGGGGTTCATCTAGAGAGCTTGATATCCAGCCCCTGCACTTAGAATGGAGAAGGGCTGGCATTTGACCCATACCTGAGAAGACTGAAGGTAACAGGTCTTGGTAAGAGCTGGTCCCTGGTTGGTGGGCCATACTCCCCTCAACGGCCAGATAGATCTGTTTCTCAAGACCAGATGAGGCCATATGGGAAGGAGGGAATCAGTCTGGGCCTGAGGTCGCAGGAGGTGCTTTTCAAGGCTCCCTGCCCAAAGGGCTTTCTTCCCAAGATAAGGCAACTGCAACAGAAAGAGTCAGGAGGGGTGCTGTCCAATGGAGAAGCTGGAGAGACTGATGTAAGTGACCAGCTGCACTGAGGTTGGTCCAATGTTTTCCCTGAGAGCGTCTCTGGGGAACCCAGAACTTGCCTGGCAAGGAAGACATCTGCCATGCCTAGGGAGTGGCAATGCCAGACCACTGCAGTGCCAGCCAAGGAAGTGCTTTCCTGCCTCTACAGCTCCTCCTTTCCCTGCCATCACCACCTTCCACCCCACCCTAGAGTGGGAGGAGAACAACTAGAATGAATGCAGGATCTGTAAGGGCTGGCATCACATTGAGTTTTAATTCTTGGCTAGATGATAGCCACTGGGATTCCTGGGGCCAAACCTGCCTATTTCTCTCTGCCTTTATTATTGAACTATGTAATGAACATATATTATGTGCCAAGCCTACTATTAAACTCTTCACATATGGTTCTATTGTTACCGATGGAGGGTCTTGACCAGAAGTTGTCCAGGTCCTTGGTATTTTGAACAAAGAATTGAACAAAGCACACAAACAAAGTAACTGAGTAATGAAACACAGGAACAAAGCAGCAAAAGCAGGAATTTATGAAAGCGAGAAAGCACTCCATGGGGTGGGAGTAGGCCCGAGCAAGTGGCTCAAGGGCCTGGTTACAAAGTTTTCTGGGTTTAAAGAACCCCATTCGAGGTTCCTATTGGCTACCCCTTATCTGGATGAAGGATTTGGTCTGTGGCTAAGTAAAGGTTGAGGTGAACTGGTATCCTATGCAGAAAAAGGGATGGTCCCTGCTTGGCCCCCGGCCAATCCAAGGCACTCTCCCTTTTCCATCTGAGACTTGGTGGAAGGAGGAGGTTGGTAGGCAGAATAGCCTTTGATCCTTTGCTACTGGGAATGGGAGATGGGGTTTTTCCTTTCAGTTTAGCTTCAGGAAGTTTGCATTAATTGGCCTTAGGTTCCCTGCCCCCAGGCCCAGGTTTTTTTCTTTTTGATCCAGCTTTGGGAAGTCAATGCAAATTGGCCTTAGATTCCCTGCCCCCAGACCTTGGTGTTTTTACTTCATTCAGCAGGAGTTGGCCTTAAGTTGCCTTCCTCCAGACCCTATTCTCCTGCCTCACTACTTTTAATCTTTATGCCCACCCTTTGAGATCACCATTATTAACATTTTACAGAAGAGGAGAGTCATCTAAGGATTAAGCAAATTCGCCTAAGTCACACAACTAGAAAATGAGGGTTCCAGGATTTGATCCAGAGAACTGACCCCACAGTCTGCATCTTCCCCTGTGATACTGCACTACCGGAGCCCTGTGTCTTCTTTGTGTGGACACAGGAAAGCAGGACATGCTTCTGGAGGCGTTGGCCTGAGGCAACAGAATCCAGTAAAGCCCCTGTCCTGGGGACCTTCTCTGGCCTGGCTTCTTGGATTCTCAAAGGAGAGATTATGGGGCTCCGGCCAGAGACCACTCATTATCCAGCTGTGAGTGCGCAGGAATCTTGAAGAGACCTTGTTCATTCTAACCAAAAGCATTTCCAGTGAAGTTTCTTTTCTTCATTTGTGCACATACAACCCCTTGCACCTTTAAGAACCACTTATTTAATGAGAGTTGACTGGATGAAAGAATCAAAGAGACATCAAATATTGGGTGCCATGTTTTCTTTCTGCTAGGCAGTAACCAGTGTGTTTACTTAATCCAGCTACAAAGGAAAAGATCCCACTCTCAGCAACCTTCCCTTTATGGGAAAAGTAAAAAAGGCAGAGAGGGAAGAAATGGAGTGGAGGGAAGGACACCCTACTTCATCCCTTCGTCCTCATCTCAGAAGGGAAATAGAGCAAGAGCAGTATTTAGTTTCTGAAACACTTGTGACAAGGAGACTATGGTTTATAGCTTAAGGCTATAAACCACCTTGATATTAAATTTTCTAAATGCTTAATTCCGTGAAACTCCTCTACACATCTCCCAGCTTATCACTAGCACCACAGTTTTCTGAGTAAAGTATTAGCCAGCTGTGTTTCTTGCAAGAACTGATTGCCAACAGACCCTGAGACAGCTGGGACTCCACCTTTTTTGGACTGGGTACAAAAGAGATGTTGAGCTGGGTGTTATCCTGGTACTGAAGAAAGAATACTGTGATTTCTAATGATGTCTCCGAGTGGCCTCAAATACAAATTGAACAAGATGGCTAACAGCATTGTGTCATGAAGGACTCTGCAGCTGAGGACCTCTGGGGTTCAGGAACCTCTGGGAAGTGAGTCTTTTTTGTTTTGTTTTGCTTACAGAAAAAATAAAATGCACTTGAACACACAAGGTTATTAACTCACGTGCCTTTACATGACACACCCACCCATCCCTGCAAACACACCAGCACACACACCACATAGGGTGCAGATGTGGTTTTGACTTGGAGCACTGAGCAATTTTCTGCTTTTCTTTTTATGCTTTTAAAAGTGCACCAAATTAATTGTGGCCAGTTACCTATAAATCCCTTTCTCTCTGCCAATCAGGGCTGCCTGAACAGGCAAGAGGCGCTCTCACCTGCTTCATTATGCAAATTGCATTCAAATACTGAAGAACAATGTAGCCTTCAGCACTGCAATGATTCCAGGTTGCTAATGAGGAGAGGCTGGTGCTAGAGGGGTTGTTTTAACCCTCTGATGCTGATACAAGAAGGCTGAGAAGGCATCAAGAGGAGATGGAGGCAGAATCAAAGTCAATGCCAGTTCTCAGCACCAGACAGGGTGCTCCCAGAGCACCATTACCTGGTGCAACTTGGCCCCTGATATAGAAGGTCATCCCCGGGTCTGACATAATTTGGGACAATTTGGAGTCCAAACAGTGTGGACAGAATAGCTTGATTTCTTAAATATCCCTGTGGTCTGACAACCATAAGTACATTTTTTCAGGATATGGTGGGCATCTGTAAGCATAGGGTCTGGCATGGCCATAAATGTATCGATCCTCAGAATACCTGCAGTCAAGGGCAGGCAGGATCCACCAGGCAAAGTGCATGAGAATGATCAACACACACACACACACACAGGAAGAAATCAATGAATACTAAGACCTTACATCATGAGATTAATTTGAAAAAGGCCTGTACCATTCAGCCATTCATTCATTCAGGACCTGCTCTATGTGGAGCAAGAAGTATTTCATTCTCCAGTAATCACAGTTGTCAGGACTTATTTCTCTCTTGACTGCCTCACCTTGTTACCTTGCCCCAACATTTCAGAATCTCCTCTTGAATTGGAATTTCAATCTCACCTCTCAAATTCAGGTAATCAAAAAGGGGCTTTTCACACAATTATGTTGTCATGCTGGGATTCTGTGCGAGCCAGTTTATGCAGTAGTAAGGGGCATTTCTGCTAGGCAGCTGTGGTAGCATTGCCTTGGAATGGGGTAAAAAGGAGTTTGGTGTTGGGAAGCACAGTTTTCCAGCTCCTTTTGAAGAAAGTCTTTATAATGCAACTTCAACTCTCAGTTGGAAATGCCCTGAAATCACGCATTATCCAACACACTCATATTCTAAGATGAGTTCCCCCAGGTTACAGATGTCCTAGACAAGAAGCCACTCCACTTCTGCCCTTCTACTTGGTGGTACTGGCACCTCCATGTGAGCTACTTTTTTTTTTTTTTTTTTT